>NC_081183.1:61929359-62037815 GCF_029867415.1 Vicia villosa | reverse complement strand
ACTGGTATGAGTAAAAACGAATGGGTTTTGGACTGTTACGAATTCTGCAGGTTCTGGGCATTTTTCTGGTGTTTCGCGTATGAAACAGTGCCATACGCGTATGGGATGAGGTCATACGCGTATGGGGGACACTCCCAATGGGCTATACGCGTATGATACGCAGTTGCCCTGTCCCAAACACCATGTAATGGTGTTTTACGTATGAGAGCGTATGAGGATGCTCATACGCGTATGGGAATTTGGAAAGGGGAAAATTATTCTGGTGATACGCGTATGGCTATACTGATACGCGTATGAGGTTGCTTGTAGGCAAAATCTGGTTCTGTTGAGATGCGTATGATACGCGCATGAGGCAAGGGGATACGCGTATGGACGCGTATGGGCCCTATGATACGCGTATGGCTTCCTGTATGTGAAATTTTTGTTTTGTGATTTTTCTGGAAAGTTCGATGATGTGTAACTTTCGATTTGTAGGCCTGTTTGTATGCTGTTTGAGACTGTGTAAACCTTGTGATGTGATTCTGTGGTTTACTGATGATTGATTGTATTAAATGATGTTAATGTATATATGAACATGCTTAGTATTGATGATGATGATGATGAAATGAGTATAAATGATGCTACTAATAGAATGGTGATGATGAAAGTATGTTATATATATGTTGCATGCATTCATAAACATGGGCTGAATCCTATATGATGAGAGGATTCAGCGAGGGGCAGAATTCCCATTGTGTGGAATTTGTGCTGGTAGGGCCGTATCTGGATGATGATAGATCGGTCGGTGGATGATTTCCACTGGTGATGATTGGTACCACATGCATAGTGTCAGTTTCATACATGTGCATGATTTGTTTATAGCATGATGATATATGTTACATGTTGACTGTTTGTTTATCTGTGGATGTATGAATGATTGATTTGTCTGAATATGAAACAATTGGGTGAATGATATAACTATGATATGTTATTATTTATGATGCAATAACACTGGTTAACTGTGATGAGACTCACCCTTACTTGTTGTCATTTTCAGATTGAGGATAGCGGCGTGACTTGGTGAGGATTAGCTCATAAGTCGGTTTTAGTATTGTGTCGGTGTCATGCTCTGGTAGATGTAACACTGGGAACGCTTTGTTTTTTTTTAGAGTTTTGTTTATAACTCTATTTATTTATGATGTTTGAAGTCTGATACATTATTGATGAATGTTGACTTGATGAAGTATTTCCGCTGTGTAAAACATGAATTGATTAATGAGTTATGATCTCAGGTGTTTTCAGTGAATGCATGACCTATACTGACGCGTGTTTTATTATTTATGTAATTGTGATGCCTCTCTACATGTTACTCTGATTTAATAATTGTCTATTTGCCGCGGGTTATTAGAGGGGTGTTACATCAAGAGGTTGAGAACCGATAATGGCCTTGAATTTTGAAATGAAGCATTCAACAGCTTCTGTGCTGACTCTGGTATTGCAAGGCACAGAACTACTACAGGTACTCCACAAAAAAATGGTTTGGCTCAAATGTTTAATCGAACTATTTTGGAGAGAGTCAAATGCATGTTGACTAGTGCGGGGTTAAAGAAGGTGTTTTGGGCTGAGGCTGTTTCAACAGCAACTTATCTGATAAACAGATGTCCTTCGACAGCGTTAGATATGAAGACACCTGAAGAAGTTTGGTCGGAACATCCACCAGATCTCGACAAACTGAGTATTTGGCTGTGTAGCCTATGCTCACATTAGGCAAGACAATGTCGAACCTAGAGCTCTGAAATGTATGTTCATTGGATACCCTGAAGGAGTTAAAGCTTATAGGCTATGGTGCCTAGAGCCAGGTCACAGAAGGTGTATCACCAGTCGAGATGTAGTTTTCAATGAAGCTGAAATGGCTTTCAAGAAAACGGATGATGATGATGATGGTCGAAGTGCAGAAGAGCTGGAACAGGTAGAGATTCCTGTTGAGGTGGAGCAAGTTGATGCTGAATTGCATATTCCAGATGAAGTCGAAGTAGAAGCTGAAGATGCTGAGGAAGTTGAGGAAATTTTCGATGACTACCTATTATCGAGAGATAGGTCAAGAAGAGTAATCAATCCACCTCACAGACTTGGGTATGCAGAACTTATAGCTTATGCTTTAATCTTTGCAAGTGAGGTTCAAAACGAAGAAACTAGAGACTATAAGGAAGTTATGAGGAGTCGAAATAAGACTGATGGCTGAAGGCCATGAATGATGAGATGAAATCTCTTCATGATAATCACACTTGGGAACTGATCAAGAAACCTGTTGGGGCAAAGTTAGTCAGTTGTAAATGGATTTTCAAAGTTAAGGAAGGAATTGAAGGAGTGACGTCGAAAAGATAGAAGGCAAGGTTAGTTGCAAGGGGTTTCACTCAGAAAAAGGTGTCGACTTCAATGATGGTGATCTAGATGAAATGATCCTAATGAGGCAACCTGAAGGGTATGTCGAAAAGGCGAAGGAATATTATGTGTGCAAGCTAAAGAGATCATTAGAAGTCAGTTCGACCACTGTGTTTACTTCAGATTTCGACCTGGTAATTCATTTTTTATTTTGTTGCTTTATGTGGATGATATTCTCATAGCAAGCAAAAACGTCGAAGATGTAAAGAGGGTGAAGGTTTAACTCAATAAGGAGATCGATATGAAGGATCTGGGAGCTGCTTTCAGGATTCTTGGAATTGACATTCAAAGAGATAAAAAGAAGTCAAATTTATGCTTATCTCAAGAGCCATATCTACGAAAGATTCTCGAAAGGATTGGTTTGTCGAATTTGAAGCCAGTTGTGACTCCAACAAACCCTCAATTCAAGTTGAGTACTGATGTCGAAAGAGCCTATATGAACAGCATCCCATATGCTAATATAGTTGGTTCTTTGATGTACGTTATGGTCTGTACTAGACCCGACATAACATATGCAGTAAGTCTTGTAAGCAGGTACATGGCGAATCCTGAAAAGGCTCACTGGCAAGCATTGAAGTGGATTTTAAGGTACATAAATGGGTCTCTGAACAGAGTCCTAATTTTTGGTGGAGCCTTGGGTGAAGATAGTAAAGCACTAATCGAAGGATATGTCGACTCAGATTATGGATTCTAGAAAGTCTATTTCTGGATATGTTTTCACCATGTTTGGAACAACAATTAGTTGGAAAGCAACACTTCAGAAGGTTGTTGCTCTATCAACCAATGAAGCGGAGTATATTGCCCTAACTGAAGCTGTGAAAGAAGCATTGTGGCTTGAAGGTTTTGCTAAGGAGCTGAAACTTCAAGGTAAAGGTATCACTATTAAATGTGATAGTCAAAGTGTAATACACCTGTCGAAGAATTCAGCCTATCATGAGTGAACTAAGCACATTGATGTGAGGTGGCATTTCGTCAGAGAAGTAATCGAGCGTGGAGAAGTCCAAGTGCTGAAGGTTTTGACTGCGGACAATGCTGCTGATATGATCACCAAGACATTGCCGAGTTGCAAGTTTTTCCACTGTATGCAGTTGATAAAGTTGCATGAAGAAAGTTAGTTTCTTCCCTTGACGTTGTAGAGTTAGGTCCAAGGTGGAGATTTGTGAGTATTGGATCGAACTCTAGTATGGT
Source organism: Vicia villosa (assembly GCF_029867415.1). NCBI lineage: Eukaryota > Viridiplantae > Streptophyta > Magnoliopsida > Fabales > Fabaceae > Vicia > Vicia villosa. Next base: position 62,034,206 of record NC_081183.1, on the reverse strand, counting down.
CGAAGGGTAGCTTCTTGGTTCGACAGGATTAAGCATGAAGTCGAAGGTTGTTCACATGCTTGTGTCGAAGATGCTAGGGTTGTTAGCATGTTAAATTAGGTTTTAGTGTTTAAACGCTAATTTGTTAAGTTAGTTTGTTTATTAAGTTGACTTGTGTAATGAGCCTTGTGGAAAAAGCCTATTAGTTAGTATGTTAGGTTTTATTATAAATAACATACTAGTCTTTCATCATAACACATAGCAAATCCTAATTTAAGGTGAGAGATGTTATTTGTTATTATTGAAAACTTGTAATCTTGTTTTCTAAGAGAAAGTAAAAGAATAACAGTTATAACCAATTATTGTGTTTTTCTTCTTCCTTGTTCTTTATTCTTTTCTTACTTTATATTTTGTTCTTGGCGTTGAATTCACAACATATTGCACACTGACTATATCATTATTTGATGTAAATATAACAGTTCTCGTTTGTTTTTGGAGGTAGCTTTTGTTTATGCTGGTACCTTGTACGGGGTCGATATGTGTGCTGTTTGTTCCACTTTTATTACATTTTATTATAGTATACCTATTTTGCCACTAAAAAAACGTATATGTATATTTATATTTTGCATGTAAATATATTTATCTTGTTATATTTAACACAATTGCATGCATTTTGCCGTGATATAAAAGTAAAACGGCAAGCACAACTTAAAATCATGTTCTCTCATCTTGTTAAGACATGAATGAAGAACACAGTATTCAAAACTACATAACACTATAGATAGATGAGAAGAGAGACATGAATGCAAAAGACATACGCTTTGGCTATGTCAAACTCTAAGCAAGTAAATGCTGAGTTCAGGACCCCCACTACCAGCAGGGTTCAACATGTAGAAAGCTTGAGAGTCCTTAGAGCCAACAACTCTCTCATACTTAGCTCTCATATACATTATCTCACCTTCAAACTCAGCTCCATTCTCATTACTTGGCATTGGCAACACACCAGCACCCATTGTAATAGGCTCCACAGCTCTCAATATCCTCCATTCCTCTGACCCACATTCATGTCTATATGCATAACCACATTTCCTTCCATTGCAATAAGTCCTCCAAATGGGTTCCGCAAGCAACTTCAAACCCTTTCTTCCTCCTCCTCCTGATTTCTGCTCACATTCCAATGCAATCCTCACCACCCCAGACGCCATTTCCCTAACCAAAACACTTGTTGGTGTTGCTAGCTCAATCAAAAACGCAGGGCTTAACTTTGAGTCCTCTTGGAACGCAAAATGGACATGTCCACGACGATAGCCGAAAAGCGTACCCACCATATGTGTTCTAGAACGGTGATTTTGAGAATGATTCTTTGTAAGAATTGTTAGTGCTGACTTGAACTTTGATTTTGTATTCTTGTTCTTTTCAAGAGCAGCAATTCCTATTGGCATTTGGATTCTAAGTTGATTATGATGATCTTCTTCTTTCTTTCCGTCAACATCATCATTATCATCCTCAGAAAAATGTGACGATGAACTTATGTTGAGGATTTTTTCTTCATCGTCCTCATACAAAGCCTTCTTTTTCCAATGGAAATACCTTCTAGAGAAGGAGAACGAAGAGTCATGAGGTGATTTGGCTGCCATTATACTCTTCATAATAATGGAGAAAAAAATAGCCACAAAAATGTTGCAAATTATGATGTTTCTAACTTATAATTTAGTAGTGTCGTTTTATCTACATCATTACAACACCTTTTTGTTAAGCACTGCATAGTATGATACCCATGAAGGCTAGGAAAGAGAATTTGTCAAAAGGAAGGTAAACGGCCACCACCTACCTTTTAGTGAACAAGTAATTGGAGATTTTAAGGGCAACAACAAATCAGAATTTAAATGGACAGGTAGAGTTTGATGATTTTGTTGTGTGTGAGGTGGAACCACAAAAAATGACTCAGTTTGGTGTAATTTCTTTATCAAAAGAAATGGGTAGGAGGAGGGGATTGACTTGTTACACTGGAGACAGTTAATAATGGCACGTGAAGTCACACCTACCATACCCACCTTCGAAAGGAATTGGTGAGAGATCATACATCACCTACGGACCTAAATATCCAACTAAATTAAAAACTTTCTTTATCCTTATTTAAAGGAAGTTTTTATTTTATTTTTATAATACTATTAGTTTATGAAGCTATTGGTTTATATATCCCTCTAGATTTAAAAAGTGTAAATTAGCCGCTACAATATTTTACTTAGGCAAAATATCCGGCTCCCATTTTAAATAATAAAGAAATATATAAAAGATTTCCAAATCAAGTAATTTTGGCCGATCAAAAATATATATTTAAATAGAAAAGTAAATAAAATTATTAAGTAGTCATCTAGCACGGGATACGCAATACCGTTATAAGTAATAAATAAATATAGTGTGAGATATTGGATCGAAATCTAGTATGATCGAAGGGTAGCTTATTGGTTCGACAGGATTAAGCATGAAATTGAAGGTTGTTCACATGCTGATGTCGAAGTGTGCATGTTGTAGTCGAAGATGGGTCTAGCATGCAGGTGTCGAAGATGCTAGGGTTATTAGCATGTTAAATTAGGTTTTAGTGGTTAAATCCTAATTTGTTAAGTTAGCTTGTTTATTAAGTTGGCTTGTGTAATGGGCCTTGTGGAAAAAGCCCATTAGTTAGTATGTTAGGTTTTATTATAAATAGCATACTAGTCTCTCATCATTGCAACGCTGCAAATCCTAATTTAGGGTGAGAGAGGTTATTTTTTATTCTTGTAATCTTGTTTTCTAAGAGAAAGTGAAAGAATAGCAGTTATAACCAATTCTTGTGTTCTTCTTCTTCCTTATTCTTTATTCTTCCCTTGTTTTATACTTTGTTATTGGCATTAATGATGAGATGAAATCTCTTCATGATAATCACACTTGGGAACTGATCAAGAAACCTGCTGGGGCAAAGTTAGTCAACTGTAAATGGATTTTCAAAGTTAAGGAAGGAATTGAAGGAGTGACGTCGAAAAGATACAAGGCAAGATTAGTTGCAAGGGGTTTCACTCAAAAAGAAGGTGTCGACTTCAATGATGGTGATCTAGATGAAACGATCCTAATGAGGCAACCTGAAGGGTGTGTCGAAAAGGGGAAGGAAGATTATGTGTGCAAGTTGAAGAGATCTTTATATGGACTTAGACAATCTCCTCGACAGTGGAATAGGAGATTCGACAAGTTCATGGCACGCATAAGTTTCATTAGAAGTCAGTTCGACCACTTTGTTTACTTCAGATTTCGATCTGGTAATTCATTTGTTATTTTGTTGCTTTAAGTGGATGATATTCTCATAGCAAGCAACAATGTCGAAGATGTAATGAGGGTGAAGGCTGAACTCAATAAGGAGTTCGATATGAAGGATCTGGGACTGCTTCCAGGATTCTTGGAATTGACATTCGAAGAGATAGAAAGAAGTCGAAGTTATGCTTATCTCAAGAGGCATATCTACGAAAGATTCTCGAAAAGTTTGGTTTGACGAATTCAAAACCAGTTGTGACTCTAACAAACCCTCAATTCAAGCTGAGTATAGATCAGTGTCCCATTACTGATGTCGAAAGAGCCTATATGAATAGCATACCATATGCTAATATAGTTGGTTCTTTAATGTATGCTATGGTGTGTACTAGACCCGACATAACATATGTAGTAAGTTTTTTAAGCAGGTACATGGCGAATCCTAGAAAGGCTCATTGGCAAGCATTGAAGTGGATTTTAAGGTACATAAATAGGTCACTTAACAGAGTCCTAATTTATGGTGGTGCCTTGGGTGAAGATAGTAAAGCAGTAATCGAAGGATATGTCGACTCTGATTATGCAGGTTGTATGGATTCTACAAAATCTATTTCTGGATATGTGTTCACTATTTTTGGCACTGTAATTAGTTGGAAAGCAACACTTCAGAAGGTTGTTACTCTATCAACCACTGAGGCAGAGTATATTGCCGTAACTGAAGCTGTGAAGGAAGCATTGTGGCTTGAAGGTTTTGCAAAAGAGATGAAACTTCAAGGTCGAGGTATCACTGTTAAATGTGATAGTCAAAGTGCAATACACCTGTCGAAGAACTCAGCATATCATGAGCGAACTAAGCACATCGATGTGAGGTTGCATTTCGTTAGAGGATTAATCGAGCGTGGAGAAGTCCAAGTGCTGAAGGTTTCAACATATCACAACGCTACTGATATGATCACCAAGTCATTGTCGAGTTGCAAGTGTTTCCACTGTATGCAGCTGATAAAACTACATGAAGAAAGCTAGTTGTTCCCTTGATGTTGTAGAGTTAGATTCAAGGTGGAGATTTGTGAGATATTGAATTGAACTCTAGTATGATCGAAGGGTAGCTTCTTGGTTCGACATGGTTAAGCATGAAGTCGAAGGTTATTCACATGCTGGTGTCGAAGTGTGCATGTTGTAGTCGAAGATGGGTCTAGCATGCAGGTGTCGAAGATGTTAGGACTATTAGCATGTTAAATTAGATTTTTGTGGTTAAACCCTAATTTGTTAAGTTAGCTTATTTATTAAGTTGGCTTGTGTAATGGGCCTTGTGGAAAAAGCCCATTAGTTACTATGTTAGGTTTTATTATAAATAGCATACTAGTCTCTCATCATTGCAACCCTGCAAATCCTAATTTAGGATGATAGGGGTTATTTGTTATTCTTGTAAACTTGTAAACTTGAAAGAATAGCAGTTATAACCAATTCTTGTGTTCTTCTTCTTCCTTGTTCTTTATTCTTCTCTTGTTCTATACTTTGTTATTGGCATTGAATTCACAACATATAGTATAGTGATGATTAAGAAATGTATATAAAGATATACAAATTAAATAGTCTCGGCTCGTCAGAAATGTATATTTTAATAGTAAAAATAAAAATTATTAAGTAGTCATCTACTCATTCGCAAAGGTCGTGCAATATATTTTAAAATAGTAAATAAATGTAATATAGTGATGATTAATATTTTTTAAAAAAAAATATACAAATTAAGAAGTCTCGGACCGTCATAAATGTATATTTTAGTAGAAAAAATAAATAAAATAATTAAATTGTCATTTACTCGTGCGTTTGCACGGGTCATGCTATGTCGTTATAAATTGTAAATAAACATAGTACACTGATGATTAAGAATTGTATATAAAAGATATACAAATTAAATAGTTTCCGCCTGTCGAAAATGTATATTTTAATAGAAATAAAGAAAATAATTAAATAGTCATCTGCATGTGTGTTTGCATGAGTTGCACAATATCGTTATAAATAGTGAATAAATATAATATAGTGAATAAATATAATATAGTGATATATATATATATATATATATATATATATATATATATATATATATATATATATATATATATATATAAAGTAATCTCGATTCGTCAAAAATATTTATTTTTGTAGAAAAATCAAATAATTAACCTATGTTTTTGTTATAGTAAAATGTTGATAAGTCAATTTAGTTTTTTGTTATATAACATCATAATAGCATATACCATTTTAAATAAAGTATATGATATTCATTTTAAATACCATATAATAACCATGTAAATTGCACTATTTGGACCATTTATACATCACAAATTTTAGGGATTTATAAAGACTAATTGAGAAAAAATAATAAAGTCAATATAACATGAATATATAATTTTATAATTAAATACATTTAGAGCTGGCAAATTTTTCAAATACAATGTTTTTTCTAATTTTCTGTATAAATTTTATATTATGTATATGTTGTTAACTTAATAAATATCAAAATTTACATATATCAAATCTATATATACTAAATATATAAATTGAATACAATAATTTTTATTTTGAATTGTTTGTACAGAAAAAAATATTTAATTATATATATATACTAAATATATAAATTTTATATTGTGTATAATCTTTATAGTCTTGAATACAATAATTTTTATTTTGAATTGTTTGTACAAACCAAATATAATTTTTAATTAAAAATAAAAAAACAATTAAAATTGAAGTAACGTAGTTCTTATGTATACCATTAAAAATAAAAAACCGTTAAAAATAAAGGATTACAACCTAGGTTCACGTATAAAAAAAATGCAAAGGAAAAGGGAATGTAGAAGGGATCGTATATTTAGGTTTACAGAATTGACAAGTGTACACACCGTATATTTATACATACAATGCATATTTTTTATTTATTTTTTAATAATTTTTTATATCTTGATTTATGTGCAAGAAGATATGCATGTGTTACGTGTGTGAAAAACCAGTGTAAGGATAGCAAGACTCTTAGGTTTAAGAAAATAATCAACATTGAAATAGGAAATTTTTTGTTATATTTTCAATATATCAGATTTCAGAAAGACAATGATGAGTGAGATCAAGATGCATAAAAAAATAGTTAAATATGATTTTGGTCTTTATAAAATTATAAAATTTAGTTTTTTTTCTTATAAGATACTTATGCACGTAATTTTAGTCCTGATGTTAAACTAATTTTTATTTTTGAATGATTATTTTACAGACATGTTTAAAATTTTATGTAAAGTTTCTTGAAAAAAAATTAACTCAAATTTTTGTTACTTTTATCATTATTTTTTGAAATTTAAAAAATTCATATTTATTTGTTCTCATTTTAAAAAATTATATAATTTGGTAAATAAATATTTTACAAAAAAAAATATTTAAAAATTTAAAAATTAAAGAGTAAGTAAACAGTTTTCGAAATTTAAAATATATCATTTTTTTAATAGAGACTAAAAGTAAAATTTAAGATATTTATAAGGACAAGAAAATTTTTAACCCTAAAAAAAAATATACAGTAAAGAAATGGGAAGAACACGTATAATGGAATAAAAAATAGAATAATTAAGGCGTTTGACCCTAGACCCCAAACCATCCATACATTTGACCCTAATTTGATTCATATATTATTTGAATACAACTGATAAAATAAATATAAAATAGATAAATAAAAAGGAAAAAAGAAGCTGAATGGGGAGAACCCCTCTCAAATCTCTCGTTCTACTTTCTTTTCTTTTCTCTTTTTTTAAAAGTTATAATATAAGAAATGAAAAAGAAAGAAGAAAAAAAAAGGAAGTTGGGCTTTTCCAACACGACAATCAATTCACGTGAAAACATTATCTCTTCCACACCATATTTCGGAAAAAAATTTAAATAACTAGGTTTTATAAAAAAAATTACAAAAAAAACCATGTTTTCAAAATATTTACCAAAATGTCTAGGTTTGGGTACCCGGTTAAGTGGATGCGCCATTTCAAATGGCGTATAAGTATAATTTTTGGATGCATGCGCCATTTCAAATGGCTAATCATTTTTTTTAAGTATTGGTGCCAAATGGAATGGCGCATAAGGTCAAATTTTTCCTAATTGCTAAACCATTTGGCGCATTAGGGTTAGTGCTTTTTTTTTTTCATTTTTTTTTTTTTTATAATTTAATTTAGAAAACGTATATTGACATTTGTTATTCGAAATCGAAACAACAGGATATATATAAAAACCGGAAGTAACAAATTTCATTAATTTAAGAGAAACGATACATCGACAACAATTGATTAAAGAAAACATAACAAAATGCCTAATGGCGTCCATCACCAAGATAACCATCTGTTCCGCACGAAGGTCTTGTTATCGGACGTCTAGCGCGTTCGTTGATGCCGCCGCGAAGTCTAGCACCACCCCTAACCCTACCCCTTCGTGCTTCTTGCTGGGTCTGTGTAACTGGGCCCGAAAGTGGATTGTTCTGTTGGTCGTTGTCTATGAATTCGTCCACGCCACCATAATTTTCCGGAAACCGACTGTTATAAAGTCGGTTACCCAAGCCCTCATAAGTGTTAAATTGTGGTGGGGGAGTGGATAGGGGCACGACTTCAGGTTGGTAGCACCCAGCAGCACTAGAACTACCTTGATAAAAGCCAAATTGGTTCGACGGTGTTGCATAGCCAGAAGGGGTGCCATGGTGAGAGGATTCATCATGAGGACCATCGTCGGGACTTAGATGCAGGCATGACGAACCGGGCGTAATGTTTTGGCCGAACAACCTTGTGGACCCTGTGTACGCTGCAAATCTAAGTGGTCGTGACTGGGTTTGATATTGGCCAGCGGAATGGTGTTGTTCTTCAGCTTCTTGGAAATGTTGAGACTGTGATTGGAACAAATTTGGTTGCCGGTAGTTGCGGGCAGAACGGGACGGAGTATGGAACAGGTTTTGTTGTTGGTTGGTGTACTGAATTTGTTCTTATTCTCGTTGTTGTTGTTGTTGCTGCTGTAGTTGTCGTTGTTGTAGTTGTTGTCGTTGTTGTTGCCGTTGTTGCTGCCATTGTTATTGTTGTTGTTGTTCCTCTTCAGGTTGTTGTTGGGGTAGGATGTAGTTGTGAGCACGGGGGTCTATTAAGTAGAATGGATCTGCAATATACAAGTTAGGGGTGGTAACCGTACGGTACCAACTCATGTACTCGACGGACGGTTTCATCTCATGATCACTCACGGGGAAGTTGAGGACAAATTGGTGACGGTCCTTCCACATCTGGCGCCATTCGGGTGCGTAATCCTTCCAGTTTTGGTGATTCCACCGATGGTTGACTCGTCTGAGGTGCCAAACTCCCAAGTCAACTGGAGGGTCGGGTATACCTTAACGCATTCCGAACTGTAGCTTGACCCGGTCACTATGATGTATTTCGATGATGTTGTACCGGATCAGGCAACATGTTGTAGTCCAAATGGCTGCATCTGCAGCTCTAGGCTCATGGTCGCAATCGAGATACGGTCTCCATATAAACTGCATGCATAAGAGTTATACATTATTTCGGGAAAATATTTATAAAAAATACACTTATAAAAGAGCAAAAGATTAGAGATAATACTTGTTCGGGTCCTAAGTGATCAATCAGCTGGCGGTACATTGTGATATTTGACCGCGGATTTTTTGTGAAGTCCATTTTTTTCACGCAAAATCTAAAATGCAAATTAAATGTTTTAGTAGAGTAAATCATAATCCACTAATTCTGCATGAAAAATACGGTATATTAAAAACTTACCTCATTGCATACGGAAAGGTCCAGCTGACTTTGTTAATCGGGGCCATTATAGGCATCCTCCACCACCCCCACACCCGCACCAACAGAGCGCATCCATAGAATGTGCAAGAATCGTATTTTGCGTTCTTGCACAGTGATTGATGCACCGTAGCCAGCACTGCAGACCCCCAACTATATAGACCAACTCTAGTAAAATCCATTAATAAACGAAGATACATAAAATTAACAGTGTTACCAATACTATCTAGAAACAAAACGTTTCCAATTAGCAAGATAAGGTAGCACCTGGTTTTCTGAAGTATGGTCTCTTAGGGAGACTCATCATTCAACTGAAAATTATCATAATATTCCTTTAACCTCTTAAGGTTAATACCCTGTCCCCTAGCACCAACTTGTCCCTCTATCAAGTCTATGCCCAATGCCTGAAAGCATAAGGAATTTGCCTGCATTACACAGCCATTAATTGCCTTACCGTCAACTGGAAGGCCTAGTAACATATGAACATCCTCCAGGGTGATGGTGCACTCCCCTGTTGGAAGATGGAAAGTGTGTGTCTCCGGTCTCCAGCGTTCTAACAAAGCCAGAATAAATTTGTAATCAATGGAAGCCTCAGCGATGGTGCAAATCGGTCAGAAACCAGCAACTTCCAAGTAGGGTCTTATGCGGTCGTCCAGAGCGATGATCGAGTGACTACGAGTCCGGAAACAGGAAGCGTCCGGAAAATAATTATGTATGCATAAGTATTCAGTTATTTCATCATAGACATGTGAATGTTATTAACGTAATAGTAAAATACTTACATAGGATGCGATGTTCTCGGGGGTTCCTCGGTGCGTATCACCCATTGTTAAGAGAGACATGGTTGAACACTAGAAATTTTGAATTTGAAAGCAAAATGATTATTGTGAGAGTAAATGAGTAAAGGTGATGAGAAATCTGCAGAGGCCTAGGTAGTATATATAGTGATGAGGCTGAAACGGTAACAAGTTGCATGCTGGACATGTCAACACATTCAATGTTGCTAGGTGTTGCTTGTGCAAAAGTGGTTGGCATGCATGCAACATAACTTTCGGTGACAGGACATGGTGACATGCATGCAGAGCAGAACTAGGTGCCAGATAGGGTTTCATGCATGCAGTATTAGGAGGAATCGTTTCAGGAATCTTTTCAAGAATCGTTTCAGGAATCGTTTCAGACGCATGCGAGGTTGCAGGAATCGTTTCGGACGAATGCAAAAGACTGAAATTATTAAGACGTTAACAGGTGGGGACCACATATACAATACATATGCGCCAAATGGAATGGCACATTCTTTAAAAACATACACTAATGCGCCAAACCATTTGGCGCCTTCCTAGGGAGAAAAAGTACATATGCGCCATTCCATTTGGCGCATTATTACAAACCTTTTTTTTTTTTGAAAATTAGGGTTTATGTTTTTTCTTGTAGTGGAAACCCTAGTTGTGCTATAGACTGTAAGTCAGGCGTCCGTCCCTATATAAATTAGGGTTTCTTGTGTGCATAAGACTAGACACACGAAAAAAATGAAATCTCGAATAAAGCCAGATAGCACGCACCAGAGCTCTGAGCCTCCACCACCTATGAGGCGGCTCGACTATCAACCGGAGCATCGTCGAAGGAACGGGTACGTCATTTTCTCTCCTGTCAAACCTCTCATGCATGTTATGTTTTGGACCATCCCGAGGTTTTTGGACGGGGAATACAGTCCCGGCGAAGAAATCAGATCTATCAAGAGGCTTAGAACAAGGGGTGGTGTTTTTCTTGAAAGACAGCATTGGTGGGAGACTATGGAAGACGACATCCAATGTACTCGGATGATGGAGGACAGAGAAGACAATGTTTTAACCGTTGTAATATCCATTCAATCAAATGCTTTTAGCATATTTCAATGAAATGATATTTTATCGTTACAAAGTTGCCAATAAGTATTTAAGTTATAAATAATTAACAAAAATCTTTCCCGCCATATTTACCCGCTAAAAAAAAGTTGCTACAAGTGGTCCGATCTTCTATAAATAGAGGTGTGTGTGTGGAGTTGAAGTATTAACTCTTTTTTTCTTATTACTGCAAACACTTAAAATGAATTCAGTTTGGGCTGTAGTCTTTTTTGAGGAAGGTAGTCACATGCGGGTTTGCCTGAACCCGCATTGGGATTTCAAGAGAATTGTTAGAGCCATCAACACCGGGTTTCAATAACTGGATGGTCCAACCAGGAAAGTTAAACATATAGATTATCGTTGTCCATACATTACGTTGACAGATAATAACCCAGAAGGCACCTACATGTATTATTGGGATCGTGTGAAAGACGATGTGGACGTGCATCTAATGTTTTGGACACACAGTGGAGAAGTTAACCGAGGCGTTGAAAATCCACTTGTTCTTGTAGTGATACTTGAGTAGTTTAGATTATGTGTTGTTTTATTTGTTGCAATGTAATTTCGTGTACTACCAGTTGTTTTGTGTTATTTTCTTTTTTGCACTGTAATATCGTGTTCTACCAGTTGTTTTGTGTTGCAAACGCCGGATCATTTAATTAAAATTAATGTGGTTGTTGTGTTAGTTGTGGTTGTCTGAACATTAATTAAGCTAACAAACATTCACCATTGTGTGTTGATCTTTTACATTCAATTTGGAATCCTGTGACAGACATAGATCAGCGTGTTGATCTTGTGACAGATATATTTTAAAATACATTTTATAATTGAATAATTACTAAAAAATAGATAATATTTATAATTTCAAACAAATAAAAAATGAACATAATTTTAAGATTAACATATTTATAAAAAATTAACATATAAGATATCGTTTTTTAATTAAATAAAAAATGTATATAATTACATATATATATATATATATATATATATAATTATATATATGTGTGTCTATATATATATATATATATATATATATATATATATATATATATATATATATATATATATATATATATATATATATGTAATTATATACATTTTTTATATATATTTCAGTTTTTTTTTCTCTTCAAAGTGAAAGTTTATAATCTTTTGTTATAAATTAACAAGTAATTAAAGTATTAAAATCATGTTGAGAATATATAAATATAATGAACTGTGTGACATATTTTAAAGTCTTGTGACAGACATAGATCAGCGTGCATCTGTTTATTCTCGTCATGTTGCAATCTTGTGACAGACCTAGATCAGCGTGCGTCTATCTAGTCGCGTCATGTTGGAATCTTGGGACAAACCTAGATCAACGTGCGTCTGTCTTGAGTCAATGCAAAGTTGTAAGCATTACCCTATATAAGACAACCAATATTTTCTAAACATTACAACACACACAAACAATATTGCCTACTCTGACCTGATATTACAACACCCAAACACTAACCCGAAAAAATGGCTTCATCTCCCCAATACCTTGTACATGCCCATCTAAACAGTGAGGCTTACTCACATGAAATAGCCGGTTTTGTGATGAGAAACACTCAAGTTGTGCCATTTTTGTTAAGCAAAAGAGCCACCTTTACATCCTTCATTCAGCGACTACACGCTAAGATTGCAATGGGTCCTATTGCAAACATATTTTACCAATGTCCCTCTTTCAATAACAACAACACCGTCAAGTTTTATGAGATAGAGATTGCAAATGACGAAGACCTCCAAGATATGTTTGTTACCCACGAATACTCTGGCTTCGATTCCATCGAGTTGTACGTTACTATACAGGTTGAGACACAAGAAACTCATGTTGTTTAGTCGCAAGTTATTGACCCACCAGTCAAAGAGCAAGAAGAGGTTGATGTCATAGACGAGGAAGAAGAAGATCTGGAAACTGATTTTGACGACATGGTCAACGAGGAATCCGACAGCGAGCAACACATGCCGGTGCCTCCAGCTCATGTGTACACACCTCCAGCACATATGAGTAACTTGAACCTGCAAGGTGACAACCCATCATCCGACATCTTCTTCACACTGTACATCCAAAATGATGATGAGTTAAAGGAAGGAGACAAGTTTCCTTCTAAAGAGTCATGTCTTAGAACAATAAAAAAATGGCACATGACGCACAACGTTGATTTTGAAGTAGATCGTTCAAACTTGGAACGGTATGTAATCACTTGTAAAAATCCAGAATGTGGCTTCAGACTGTTGGCTTCTTATAGGAAGAGAAGTAATGCATGGGTCATGGGGTCGATTACGCAACAACACACATGTGTCAACCCTAACACTTCCCAGGATCATACAAAACTCAGTGGCAATCTTATTTGTCAGGAGATCTTGCCTCTCATAAGCTCTGATCCGTCTTTGAAGGTCAAAAATATTATCTCCCATATCGTTACAGCCTTCAACTACACTCCATCTTACAAAAAGACGTGGGTTGCAAAAACAAAGACAATTAAGATAGTCTACAACAACTGGGAGGAGTCATTCAAAATTCTTCCCTGCTACCTTACTGCGCTACAAAGTTACGCACCTGGCACTGTTACTATTCTAGAGACACTGCCCGCGCATGCCCCGGATGGAAACCCTGTCCAAGGAAACAGAATATTCCATCGACTTTTTTTGGGCGTTCAAACCTTGCGTACGAGGGTTCGCACATTGTAAACCCATACTTCAAATTGATAGAACATGGTTATACGGAAAATACAAAGGAACCATGCTTATGGCGGTTGCACAGGACGGGAACAGCAACATATTTCCAGTTGCATTCGCAATTGTTGAAGGTGAAACTACCGCGGCTTGGAGTTTCTTTCTAAGGAACCTCCGAGAACATGTTGCTCCTCAGCCTGACATCTGTTTAATCTCTGATAGGCAAGCTTCCATTGAGAGTGCTTATAATAATCCAGCAAACGGATGACATGACCCACCATCAAAACACGTCTATTGTATTCGCCACATCGCCCAGAACTTCATGCGGGAGATCAAGGACAGACATCTCAGGAAGGCCCTGGTCAATGCTGGTTATGCATTAACCCAACCCACATTCCAGCATTATCGGAGTGAGATTGTAGTGACAAATCCAGATGCAGGAAGTTTGATAGATAACCTTTCTAGGGAGAAATGGACAAGGGCTTATGACAAAGGCGTGCGATGGGGCCATATGACGACAAATCTAGTGGAATCCATGAATGGAGTTTTCAAAGGAATTCATAACCTTCCTATCACAGCACTAGTGGAGGCAACCTACTTTAGGATGGCTTCGCTATTCTCAACGAGAGGCAGGAAGTGGGGTGATGTTAGACAATCTAGTCAACTGTTAAGTGATAGTTGCAAGAAATTTATGCAACAGCAATCGGCAAAAGCAAACACTCATCAAGTAACTTCTTTCGACCAATTCAACCGCACTTTCAGTGTGTGCGAAACAATAGACCACAATGAGGGTTTTCCAAGACAACAATATAGGGTTCTGCTAGACGAAGATTGGTGCGACTGTGGAAGGTTTCAAGCTTTTTGTATGCCTTGCTCACATGTCATAGCTGCATGTGCATTTGCGCACCGCGACGCAAAATCACTACTGTCTCCAATTTACAAGGCTCAGACATTGCTCCGAGTTTACAGTGCTGCGTTTCCAGTGGTAGCCAAGGAGGATTACTGGCCTGAGTATGATGGGGAGGTAGTTTGGCATAACGACGCAATGCGGCGAAAGAAAAAGGGTCGCCCCAATAGTACGCGGATCAGAACCGAAATGGACGTCCAGGACAAAATGGAAAGAAAATGCAGCATTTGTCGTCAGGTGGGGCACAATAAAAAAAGATGCCCTAATCGTGGCTCGACCTCGTCGCAAGGTTAATCTACTATGTATTTTTTTTACGACAATGTATCAATTTCGCTTGCCACCTATTGTAACATTTTCTTACTCCTTCATCAATAAAGTGTGCTTTAGTAAAAAATCGAAATCGACGACGCAAACATTAATCAGGGTTACTATGTATTTTCTGAAATCGATTTATCACACATTTTTCCGAAATTAATAGACCGGAATCAAAAACGGTGCGTGTAATTACACAAAGGGTGTTAATTTTTTTTTTAAAAAATAACCCAACACATAGGAGCCAGATGAAATGGCGCCTATGTGTTAGGACATGGCCTAATGCGCCATTTGATTTGGCTAATATATTCTTGCCCTAAATTTTAAGTGTTTGCGCCATTTCATTTGGCATGCAACATGTGCATGCGCCATTTCATTTGGCGCATACAGTTTTACAGTCTCCCAAACCTAGACATTTTGGTAAATAATTTGAAAACATGGTTTTTTTGTAATTTTTTTATTAAACCTGGTTATTTAAATTTTTTCCCATATTTCAACCCCTCCTTTAAAATAATTATAATAATTAATAGTTTGACTATTTCAAAAAAAGCAATTAACAATTAATAATAATAAATAAATAAAATAACATCCCTTATTCTTGTTGAGATATTATTAAGATTTGTTAAAATATTATTGGGATTGATATTACTAATTTAATATCAATTCAAATTTAATCTAATAATATCAAATATAATCCAAGTTGTGTAAGTTCAAGCTTAATCCGGGTTGTATATAAATAGTCATAATTTGTATTATTATTTGTACAATTAAATTCATTAATATAATTCTTATTTCCTTATTCTCTCTATTCTCTCCTCACTAAAAGTGCCTCACGCACTAACAAATTGGTATCCAAAGCTTCCGATTATTGTTCTTGAGAACTTCACGTTAGAGATCGTGTTTCCAGGGAAAGTGAATTAGTCGATGCAAAGATGAATGCTACTAATGGGATTTCGAATTCTCTTCCACTGCTTGACGGCAAAAATTGGATCCGATGTAGAAAACAGATGCAATCTCTCTTTGGCTTTCATGAAACCCTAGAAGTGGTTACTAATGGAGTTCCTATGCTGGATGCAAATGCATCTGACGCACAAAAAACTGCCCACGCCAAAGCCAAGAAGAAGGATTGCAAGGTTGTGTATTGCATTCAAAATGCGGTTGATTCTGCAAATTTCGATAGAATCTCTCATGTTGAAACAGCGAAGGAGGCATGGGATATTCTTGTCAAATATTATGAAGGAGGTAAGAAAGTCAAGGTTGTGAAATTGCAGACCTTGCGTCACAATATGAATTATTGTCGATGGGAGAAGACGAAAAGGTTGCAGAGAATGTGTCGATGGTGCATAAACTCGTCCATCTCATGAAGGGTTGTGGTGAAATCCTAAAGAAGCAATGTGTATATCAAAATGTGAAGATTGCTAAGTGGAGAAGTTACTAGGAGAGAGCTGTTCATAATAAAAAAGAAGTCGGAGATGTTTTGGAAGCTACGGTATGGGAGCTGAATGAGAAGACTAGAGACCAAGAGGGGAAAATAAGAGGCCTCACCTTTGACATTCAAGAGGAACATTTGAAAAGATTGGTCGCTGAAAGGCAATTCTCAGAACATAACGGCGAATGTGAAAGAGCACTACAAGCCTTATCTGCACTTAGAGAAACTTTCATGCGCCAGAGAGATCTCTTTGACGAGGCATGGGCTGAAAGGGAGCATTGGAAGAAACAATATACGACCATCTCTACCGCAAGTAAGCATGTCAGCATGGTTCCTGAGCTTCTCAAAGATTATCAGAAGTGTCAAGAAAAGTATGAAAAACTGGTGTTCTTATGCAACAACTTGATTCAAGACATTTATAAGAGTTTGGAGCATGCGGAGTCTTCACCCATCCTTCTTCCTGAAGCCGTTGAGAGTTTTCTGAAGCTTTGTAGGACTATGGTGGACGAGTTTAAGGCGAATATTCATAAGCGTTCCTAGAGATTTGCAGTTTTTATTACAATTTTAGTTTCGTTTAAATTTCAAGTTTGTACTTTCCTTTCCAATATGAACAATTTAATTTGTAATTCTCCTTCGAATATTTTGAATTTCTAATTAATAAAGAGTGTTTGTTTCCCTACTACTTATTCTTCTTATGATATTCACCAAGTACTTGTTATTATTTACAAAAGATATAATTAAAAATAAAATCTATGTGGATAAGACATAATACGATATTAGCATACATTCATCGCATGCATACCGTATAATCATATCATTAAAAATTCTTTTGCAAAATTTCTCCAGTAATACCATTGGAAGCAACAAACTGACAACCCGACCACCTTACCAAATGAGATCGCAACGAAGAAATACAATGAAATAACTTGAACAAAACCAAGCTTCTCTCCGTGAGGAAGTGAACCAACTAGGGGGTAGCGTAGAAGAAATCAAAGGAGGGATGACTCAAATGCTAAGCTTCATGAAAGATCTTATGGAGAAGAAAGAGAAAGCTAAAGAGACTTCAAATAAGGAAACTTATGAGCAAAATGACGACTTGCTAGATGATGGCAACCCACTGTTAGGCTACATTCCAGGATTTGGTCCCCCTAGGAATGGACATTCCCAGCCAGGAACATATGCGCGTTCTTCTAAGAAAGTCATCCAATCCCTTGAGGAAGGAGAGACTTCTCAAGAAGGCTTCATTCCTCCTCCGTAGAAGGAAGGGACATCCCGCACAGTGCGCATTCCTGCTAACAATCCTCCTAAGGAGGATGATTATCTGGATCTACAATACGGATACCAGGAGGAAGACAATACAACCCGAGTACCTCAACCTAAGCAGTTGTCACATAACGTTATGGAAGATTCAAAGGATAGTAACCAAATAAAGGTGTTAGAGGAAAGGTTAAAGGTTGTAAAAGGATATGATGCTTTTGACGTAGATACCTTCGAGATGAGCTTAGTCCCAAACTTGGTTATACCTCGTAAATTTAAGGTACGCGGTTTTGAGAATTACAAGGGACTCACTTGTCCTAGAAACCATCTACGCATGTACGTCAGAAAGATGGCAGCCTATGCTCAGGACCAAAAGCTCATGATGCACTTCTTTCAAGATAGTTTGAGTAGGGCATCTGTTGATTGATATATGCAGTTGGAAAAGACTAACATCAAAAGTTGGAATGACCTTGCCAACACTTTCCTTAAACAATACAAGTACAATTTAGACATGGCTCCTAATCGTCTGCAATTGTAAAACCTGTCCCAAAAGAAGGACGAAGCCTTCAAGGAGTATGCTCAAAGATGGAGAGAAATAGCTGCACGTGTCCAACCTCCACTACTGGAAAAAGAACTAGTGGATATGTTCATGGGCACCTTACAAGGACCATATTCCTCAGGATTCTCAGACTTAGTAGTTATAGGAGAGAGGATAGAAAATGGCATAAAGAATGGGAAAATTCAAGGAACCTCATCTGGTTCTTATAATTCCAAGAAGTCGTCTTCAAATTTCTTTAAAAAGAAAGAGGGAGGGACTAATGCTTTGATACATCAGAATGCCAGACCACCCATGACATTTCCTCAACAACAAAATAGGTTTCAAGGGCCTCCTAGAAACTTTGATCCTCTCCCTACCTCAAGAAGTGAGATACTACAATATCTAGTGAATGAATCGTTGGTGGAACTCAAACCCTTGGCTCCAACTCCTCCCGGGAAGCTACCACTCAAATACAATGCAAACGAGAGGTGTGAATATCACGCCAATTCACCTGGACACACACGAGATAAATGCTGGGCTTTCAAACACAAGGTACAAGATTTATTGGAATCTGAAGCTATTGCTTTTGACAAACCAAACGTCAAGACGAATCCTATGCCTCCCCATGATGGAGCAGCTAATGCAATAGAAATTGTCATTGAGCAAGAGTTAGTTCAACAAAGAAGAACTCCTATAGATGCACTTAAGATGCATCTACATGGATTGGGGTTCCTCTTAAAAAATAACGAAGCTTTTGAGGATAATTTACAACTACTCATGGATCAAGGATTAATTCAGATCAAAGAATATCCCAAGGAGGAATACATAGAAATGGTGGAGAGGAAAGAGCCTTTAATGATACCTCGCCAGGAAACAAGGAAACCATTAATCACCCCTAGTCCAAAACAACCGTTAATAATTCCTCGACAAGATTCATACATGGTGTCTCAAACATCTCAAACCAACACAGTCAAGATTCCTTATGAGAATATGAAAGCAATGCCTGGGAGTATGGTCCCACAACTGGTCAAAAGAAAAGTAGTCAACCCATATTTAGAGGAGAGCCTTCTGTGACCAATATAGTAGGGTCCGGAGGTATAACATGTAGTGGACGTGTATTTAAGGCAACGCCAAACCAACAAGAGCCTGATAAAGGTTTGGAATATTCTAAAGGTCAAGGGTTAGTTGAATCAGATCCTGAGTCAACTTTATCAGACAAGTGTCGCACGCTCGCGAAATGATGAACAGAGTCGCCACCAATATATTTATCCCATAAGGGAAAGGAATATCAGAAAACCTAGAATAAGGATAAGAGAAGGTTTTGCGACCAGAGATAGGGTACGGGAGTCGGTTACGCGAGGGGAAGGTACTAGCACCCCTCACGCCCATCGTACTCGATGGTATCCACCTATGTTTGTTGCTATCTAAAGGGTGTATAAATCTAAAGCTTAATTACTAAGGGAATGCATGCAAATGAAAGAAAAAGAAACACGGGGAAAATAAGGTTTATAAATAGTTGTGCTCGCTTAGGCCCCGCGACCTAATGCCTACGTATCCTTTTCAGGAATCAGAGCGCCGTAGTTCGGCTCTTTAGTTTTTGTTTGTTTTTGTGTTTTTTAGTGGACGAAGTTACATTCGCACTCCGCTGCTCGACCTCTGGAGTCTTAAGCTGGGAATGGAGCGGAAATAACGTGTCCGATTAAAGAATGCCTCGGAGGCGAGATAGAGAAAAGAGTTTGAGCGTTCAAGTGACACCCTAAAGTAAGGGAGACTCGAGTTGCTCTTTGGTTTGTGTTTTTTAGAAGTTGGGAACTTACGCCTGAATGGAACCCTAAAGCAAGGGAGATCCAAGCACTCGAACGTTCCCTAAAGCAAGGGACGTTCAAGCTTCCATTCCCTTTTTAAGGATTTTCACTTTTTTATTAATGTTTTATTAAGTGTTTTCTTTGTATTTTTTAAGGGGATTTTATTTTGATATTTATTAGATGTTTTAAAGTTGAAAAGGAAAAGAAACTAGCCTAAGTATGAAGGGAATTTCTAGATCCTAATGTTATCATGGTTTCTACCTAAAGGTTAGGAATTAAAGAAACATGGAAGTAAAGTCACGATTATAAGTCAATAGTGAGTAATACAATGGTGCAAAAATTGGCATACAAGCATATAGTAACAAGTCAAAAACATAGTACAAAATGAATTAAAAATACTACTATTTTTTTATATTGAATTTTATGAGAGAAATTGAGTTACAAGTCATGTAAAAGACTAAAACAAAATAGCCTAAAACTACTATTTTTATGTGAAAAATCAGTGTTGAAGTCTAAAAATATAGGAGAAAAAATTGGCATGTTATTGCTTAAAAGAAATAGGAGAAAAATCTAATTAAACCTAAATCTATTAATTAAAACAAAAGTAAACAGGGGGGTGTTAATTGATTTTATGGTGCAAATAGTGATCAATGCGTAGGGCCCAGCCCAAAGGGGTTTTTTGTCACAGTTTCAGTCAAAAAATGGTGCACCGGGCCAAGGGGTGGTGTGCTAGCAATTCGCTGGGCCCAATAGTTTTTTACTCAGATTCAAATTGATTTATTATTTCAATTAACAATTTTTTATCAAATAAAAATAATAAAAGAACAAATGGAATTGGGAATTAGGTTTTCTTAAGTGTGACGTTCCCCATCCCCTCTCCCAGACTCTCTCTCGTTCTCGCTCTTCTTGCGAACGGCGGCCGGAAATCGCCTCTCGGCGACGGCCATGGCGGAGAAGCCTCCCAACACAAAACTCTGCATGGCCTCACTCGCATCTTTCCACTAATTTCGAATCCGCTCTCGTTCTCCCTCAATTTCATCTCGTTTTAACCTAGATCTAAGCATAAACGAAATTAAACGCTAATGGATGCGAATCATGGAGCGAGATCATGGGGGAAATAATCAGAAGCCATCAAGCTACCATGTAACATCAACGAAGGCGCAGAAGGGGATGAATGATGGAAATAGCGATTCGAAGACTTACCTGGATGTGAGCCGAAGATGATTGTTGAGGAAAACCAGAGGTGAGATAATATTAAGCATCCATTGTTTCTTCAATTCTTTGCTCTTCTTCTCCGCTTTCTTCTTTTTTTCGCTTTTTGATTTGCGATTCTGAATCTTGTTGATTGCGTGATGTTGTTGTTCAGTTGAAGACGATGATGACGTCGAAGCGTGACTGAAGATTGAAGATTATTGATACTTGTTGATGTTGTGCTTGAATGGAAGAAGGCCTCGAAGATGAAGAAGGTATGAGATGCTGAGAGGTTGCAGAATTATTGACATGGAAGCTGAGAAAGATTGAAGATGGTATCGCAAAGTTCAGAGAGTGAGAGAATTGAAGATGACTGATGAAGAGGATTCATGGAGTATGAGGCAGAGTTGTGAAGGATTCGGTTCTGGAGGAGTGGAAATCTGGAAAAATGGAGAGAGACCCAGGGAAGTGAAGACTCGGGTATATATAGATAAGTCCCTTCTTGCTCTTCTTCAATTCTGTTTCTTTTCTTCTGAAAATCTGTTAGAGGTTTATAACTGAATTGGTTAGAAGTTTGTTAGCTTTCTGTTAGGTTGTTAGGTTAGTTATAGGGAATCAGTTGAAAGTTTGTTATTGGTCTGAGGCGGTTATATTTCTGTTATAAGGTGGTTAATAGTTAGGAAGTTTCTGTTGGATAGTTATAGGGATTGGAGCTTAAAAATCTGTTAGGGCTGTTATGTGGATAGAGAATATAATCTGTTATGGTTTTGTTTTGGTTATAACAGAATGAAGTTAGTTATGAGGTTAGTATGTGGTTTGAAAGGTTGTTACCTGGTGGTTGGGATAAGTTAGAAAAACAGTTAGTTAGTAGGTTTCTGTTATTTATGGTTAGAAAAATAGTTATGCTGTTAGTTTGTGGTGGTTAAATAAGAACTGAAAGTTGGTCACAATGTCTCAAGGCTAGTTGCTATGATTTGATGAGCAGGTACATTTGCTGTATGGTGATAATCATGTGATTTGAAATTCAGTTATCCAAGTGCAGGGTTAATTAAATTGTTTTGTTTATGCAGGTTTTGGTTGCATAACATAGATGTGGAGGCCTTGAAGATTAAGAATGCTTGAAGATTTTGAGGAGCTTATGGAAGTATGAAGACGTGGTGGAGAATAATGGAAGATGACAGCAAAAGGTGTGGATAATGGAAGATAATCGAAGGAGATGATTGAAGATTTAGGAACAAAGGATCTCATGTATAGAAGCAATGTAGTAGCATGATATTTAGATTTCTAGATGTGTATTTTTTGTGTAATATGACTTGGACTATGTTTGGATGAAATGGCATTGTATGAACATGTATTGGTATTTTGTTTAATCTTTTGAGGTGGATGAAGCTTGTAATGTGATGGAGTGACTCTAAATGAACTCTTTTAATATTCAGTAGACGAAACTCGAATAAATCACGATGACCTTGTATTACATCACGCTTTGAAAATGGCCTTAAGCAAAAGGACCTGAAACATTTGAATGGATGCTTTGAAACCATGATACTTTGTATACTGAAAAAAACCCAACCGAGACCTTCACACCTTTATGGGTTTAAACAAAGTCTTGAATGACCTCCACTAGCATCAACTCTATGCAACATTTAATTTAACTACTCCAATTGCCGCCATTATCACCAACTTGTTTTCTTTTTTTTTTTCTTCAATTAGAAAATACCTTTGAAGACTAATCATGCCTTGATCATAATGAATCCACCTAATATAAATTTCAGTGCGTACAAAAGAACCAGTTGAAACAGACTTATTTGAAGTAGGATACTCAGAACCATAAATAACACTAGAAACACTTGATCTCATGTCAGATTTATTAGTTAACGAATGTGAGTTATTATGACGTAAAATGCAGATGATATGAGAAACATAAGCTAGTTAGAAATAAAATAGATGGGCAAATTTTGGGGTGCAACAGCTGCCCCTATTTAATCGTCTTAAACCTGAAGGTGAGATTGGCGCTAGTCTTTCGAGCATTCAAGGTGGAAGAAGATTAAATACCAAGAGAACCTGAAAATTTGCCTTATGAGAGATAAGATCCACTGGGGAAGAAATGGTGTCAACTCCACTGAGGAAAAGTGTATCAACTCTGGATTGAACAAATTAACTCTGGGTTAGAAATGAAATAGAACTCAACTCTGGGTTGAAGAAGAATAGTGGGTCGACTCTGGATTGAAGAATAAAGGGGAGGTCAACTCTGGGTTGGATAAGAGGGAAGATGAACAATCAGAAATAACTATCAACTCTGGGTTGAGTGAGAAAGGACAAAAGATATACGTCAACTCTGGGTTGAGTCGGAAAGAAAGCAAGAGATAACCGTCAACTCTGGGTTGAATGGGAAAAGAAAAGGATCAACTCTGGGTTGAATAAGAGATAACCGTCAATTCTGGATTGAGCGGGAAAGGAGGAGTCAATTCTGGATTGAACTAGGGATAACCATCAACTCTGGGTTGAGAGGGAAAGGAATCAATTCTGGATTGAATAAGGGATAACCATCAACTCTGGGTTGAGTGGGAAAGGAAGAGTCAATTCTGGATTGAATAAAAGGGTAATCGTCAACTCTGGGTTGAGTGGGAAAAGGATCAACTCTGGGTTGAATAAAAGATAACCATCAACTCTGGGTTGAGTGGAAAAAACAAAAGAAAACCGTCAACTCTGGGTTGAGTGGGAAAGAGAACAGATAACCGTCAACTCTGGGTTGAGTGGGAAAAGGATCAACTCTGGGTTGAATAAAAGATAACCATCAACTCTGGGTTGAGTGGAAAAAACAAAAGAAAACCGTCAACTCTGGGTTGAGTGGGAAAGAGATAATTAACTCGGGGTTAAAAGATGAGAGGAAAGTCAACTCCGGGTTGAACACAAAAACATCAACTCTGGGTTGAAAAAGATGAACATGATTGACTATGGGAAATGACACCACAATGGTAACTCTGAGTGATCCAGTGGAATGTTGTGTAGGGAACCCATCTGATGAATAACTTGGCTTATGCTTCACATGCAATATTTGATTTGTTTTATGTACTTCTGGAGATGCAATGCAATGAATTCTATATGCAGTATACTGATTGATTAGGGTTTCTGCTTTGTGGGGAATAGATTAGGTGGAGTTCTGAACTCTGCTTAATTCAAGATAGGGTGGATGCCCCAGCTTTGTTGATGATTGGATTATTGAGGGAGATATGCCAATGAGAATGCAATGATATGCGTGATGTATAATGATGAATGGAATGATTGCTTCCAGGATATAAGGAGTGGATGGGGAATGCCTTTATGGAAAGGTCATAGCCTGAAGTACAGGACTCCTGAGGGTGAGATGTTTGGCTTGACTCCTCGACACACATCTGACACTTGCTTGAAGATGAAGAAACGACTTGTTTCTATCTTGCCCCAGCTTGCGTGATCTTTTGAGATATAACTTTTGATAGTGCTTGAATGATGGAGATTGCAATGGTCTGCCCCAGTGTTGATCATGGAGTGAGTGCCCCAGATTGAAAGGAACTATTCCACCAAATGGATGCTTCAGATATTTGCTTTGCAGATGACCAACCTTTGCCTTTGTAAGATTACTCGATGGAGTTTCAATGTTGAACTTTCCTTGGTATCAAGTACTTGCTTTCAGATTGGAGACAATTCTGTTTTGAAAAGGATAATGAGAATGCAATGCACATGTTAATCTCAAAGAAAAGATTTTATTTGTCAAAATGTTGTATTGATACTAACACAAGTGACACAGCAACATTAGGAGTCAGTTTGACATGATTTTACAGTTTGTATGCTTTCGGAACGAACCCTACTTCAATTAGGACTTTTGAGGGTTGTAACGTGGCCGGGTTCACGGTTTGAGAAACAAAGGATAAAGGCTCAAGTTCTACTTAACCCACCCCTTCTTCGTGATGTTCTCCAGTCCTATGTTCAGCTAGTTTGACACGAGTGTTCCCCTTTCAGGAAGGATTGTAATGGATGAAGATCCTTTATGGCTTTGATGGAGGTGGCAGTCACCCTTTGGTGTTTTTGTTGATGGTCACAACAACTTGTCCCTCGGAGGATTTTTCTTTTACATTTGCCTTTTGCTTTCCCTAACTTTTGCCTGGACAAGAAGTTTCTCTTGATTTGGTTTTCGTTGTCCAGTGGGATATGCCCTAATTTTGCCTAAGTCATTTGCTTAAAAGCTCTTTTTCTCTTTTTGACTTTTCTTTCGACTTAGCGGGCTATTGTTTCTTTTTGATAATTCATGATTTTCTTTTCATTTTTTTTGTCTCGTTCGGGAACAAGTTGTATGACTTTGTGATTGACTTGAAAAGGTTGTGACTGCCTTCTTCTTAGTGAATGAGGACATCCATTGTGGATTGTGCTCTTCCTCTTTGTTGTGAGAGATGAAATATGATCGATCCTCTGATGGAATACCTGAAAGTTGAATGCTCGGTCGTACTAACTGAAGACTACCCTTCCCCTGGTTAATATTGAGGGATTTGAATTTTTTTTGAAAAGAAACTACTACTCCATAGGCTCAAAGGGGTTGACGAAGGTTTCACTCCCTTATAACTCCGGTGTTTAGGAATTGAAATAATGCCTGTACATCGTCAGCAGGATCTTGTTCCAAAAGCATACAGTCAGTGATTCATGTGTTTTTGATTTTCATCATTCTCCTTTTTTAGTTGCTTAAGACAAACGAGTGAAGTATCAATGAATCATAATGACAAAGATGAAATGATTTGAGAAAAACATGTATATTACATTATTTTTATTTATTCAAACAAAATGAGTTTCTTACAATGAGAAGTACTTGATAACAACAAAAGTAATACAATTGAAAATACTAAAGAAATCTATACAATGGCAAGCTTGGCCTTATTCTAATGCAAATGAAATGTTCTCTGACAAACATAAAGTCTTCACGGTCCACTGGTGGAAGCTCCATTGTGAGGTGGCATGGGATTATTGACCACATTAGGTGCCACAGGTGTGAATGTAATCTCCTTTGCATCAAGCAGATCCTGAACCTTGTCTTTGAGAACTCTGCACTCTTCAGTGGTGTGACCAGATCCTCCAGAGTGGAATTCACACTTGGCATTAACCTTGTAATTTGGAGGGAGAGGGTCAGGAGGAGGCCTCGCTTCAGCTAATTGAATCAGTTTTTGATCAAGTAAAGCGGCGAGAAGTTGGCTATAAGTCATCGGTACACGATCATACACCCTTTTAGGCCTATTCTGCCTCTGTTGACCTTGTCTCTGCTGATAACCTCGTTGTTGGAAACCTTGTTGTTGTTGTTGGACATATTGTTGATAAGGGACCCAAGGTTGTTGACCAACAGGTGCCACATAAGCTTGAGGGGCGGTGGCGGCCACTTGATAGCAAGGAGCTTGATCTTGAGCATAGGCGGCGCTAGTCTCACCTTCTTTCTTTTTGATGAAATTACCTTGAGGTTTTTTGTACCCATATGGATTAGCAGCAGTAGCATTGGCGGGATTCTGGATCTTACCAATTTTCAAGCCATTCTCAATTCTTTCACCAATCCGGACCAGATCGGAGAAACCAGAAGAAACACTACCAACCATTCTCTCATAGTAATGTCCTTGAAGAGTGTTCATGAACATGTCAACCAGTTCGGATTCAGAAAGTGGTGGATTCACTTGAGCAGCCATTTCTCTCCACCTTTGAGCATACTCTTTGAATGTCTCATTGGTCCTTTGCACTTGATTTTGAAGTTGCAACCTAGTCGGTGCCATGTCAATGTTATACTGATATTGCTTGAGGAAAGCATCAGACAAATCCTTCCAAGATCGGATTCTATTACGCTCCAGATTCATATACCAGTTCAGAGATGCCCCAGATAAGCTATCTTGGAAGCAGTGAATGAGCAATGAGTCGTTGTGGATGTGAGAAGCCATCTTACGACAATACATGATGATATGGCTCTTCGGACAGCTCAAACCCTTGTACTTCTGGAAGTCGGGAGTCTTGAACTTAGGAGGGACAACCAGATTAGGAACTAGACACATATCCTCAGCATCCATCCCATAGGCAGTAAATCCTTCAATGGCTCGAATTCTTTCCTCAAGGATTTTGTACTTCTCAGCAGATTTCTCAACAGGTTGAGCTCTTTCAGCAGTTGGTATTGGATGCATTTCTGGATTAGCAAACTGAGTACCACAGAAAGCAGGAATAGGAATCTCTGTTTGAGAAGGTGGAGTAGGGAATGGGAAAACCGACCCAGTCATAGTTGGCACTCCAGAAGTCACGGGTATAGTCCCTCCTTGGTTCGGAGCTCCAAGGGTACCAGCGGTCATAAAGTTGAATGGCATCCCAAGAGTAGCATTAGTCCTTGCTTGGAACTCAAGTGGAGTAGAAGAAGGTGGAATGACATCAGGTTGACTAGCAGCAGCTTGATTAACAACAACAGGAATCTCTTGCGCAACAGGAACTCTTTCAGCCCTTAAAGCTTGGATAGCTTCCAAAATAGCATCAACCTTGCCTTTCATTTGGTCCATCTCTTCTCTAATGGCAGCTTGATCTTGTTCGTAGTTCTCCATGATTCTTCTTCTGTGAGCTCTTGTCAGATATCGGTGTGGAGGAATCGTCTTGACTGATCTGATGGAGAGGAAGAGTGGTAAGAGTCTTGGTAACCATGGATGCACATGCATGAATGCAAAAATGTTAATGAAGATGCAAATGTATCATAAATCAGGATCAAGGCCTCTTGGATAACAGCTTCTCATGGTCAATAAGATATGGTCGAATCCTCCAGATTCAGAGGTTCGACGTTGCTTTCTGGATAAACAGCTTGTGCATAAGTCAAAGGTGGTCGAACCCTCCAGATTCAGAGGTTCGACGTTGATTCTGATAGATAACCCTTGCATAAGTCAAATAAGGTCAAACCTCCAGATTCAGAGGTTCGACGTTGACAGATAACTAATGTAGAACTTTTGTATAAGTCAAATGTCCCAGGATCAAAGGTTCGACGCCTTTTATTGAATGGCAGAAATCCGGGTGTGATGAAGGTCAAGTTTCCTGTCCCACCCCAATCTCACGGGTATGTAGTCTAGACACGGACAAGAGGTCCCTAATGGTCACTAGGGTCTACGGTTCCCATGGGGTACAAAGTGTTTGTGGCAGCAAGGGTGCCAGACACAGTGTTCCATGAAAGAACCTCGCCCAGTTGTGGTACCCCATGTTGAACTCGATCGTAGCAAGGGCCACGGGAGTCAACATGAGCATCCACGCTAATCCTATGTGTCACTGGCCTGGGTAGTGGGCCTTTTACCTCATACAAACCCCCCACCTGCAAAACAGAACAGAAGACCCCAAGGAACACAGAATATAATCCATATGCATGATGTGCAAACAGAAATAAACATGATATGTAAGCAGAAAATAAACATGCAAACATATATACAAGATATAGACATAAAGCAAATAAACACCCAGTAAATAAACAAACAAACGCAGGCTAGGATCGACTCACTAAGGATGGACCAGCAACAGGTCTAGCAACATCCCCAGCAGAGTCGCCAGCTGTCGCACGCTCGCGAAATGATGAACAGAGTCGCCACCAATATATTTATCCCATAAGGGAAAGGAATATCAGAAAACCTAGAATAAGGATAAGAGAAGGTTTTGCGACCAGAGATAGGGTACGGGAGTCGGTTACGCGAGGGGAAGGTACTAGCACCCCTCACGCCCATCGTACTCGATGGTATCCACCTATGTTTGTTGCTATCTAAAGGGTGTATAAATCTAAAGCTTAATTACTAAGGGAATGCATGCAAATGAAAGAAAAAGAAACACGGGGAAAATAAGGTTTATAAATAGTTGTGCTCGCTTAGGCCCCGCGACCTAATGCCTACGTATCCTTTTCAGGAATCAGAGCGCCGTAGTTCGGCTCTTTAGTTTTTGTTTGTTTTTGTGTTTTTTAGTGGACGAAGTTACATTCGCACTCCGCTGCTCGACCTCTGGAGTCTTAAGCTGGGAATGGAGCGGAAATAACGTGTCCGATTAAAGAATGCCTCGGAGGCGAGATAGAGAAAAGAGTTTGAGCGTTCAAGTGACACCCTAAAGCAAGGGAGACTCGAGTTGCTCTTTGGTTTGTGTTTTTTAGAAGTTGGGAACTTACGCCTGAATGGAACCCTAAAGCAAGGGAGATCCAAGCACTCGAACGTTCCCTAAAGCAAGGGACGTTCAAGCTTTCATTCCCTTTTTAAGGATTTTCACTTTTTTATTAATGTTTTATTAAGTGTTTTCTTTGTATTTTTTAAGGGGATTTTATTTTGATATTTATTAGATGTTTTAAAGTTGAAAAGGAAAAGAAACTAGCCTAAGTATGAAGGGAATTTCTAGATCCTAATGTTATCATGGTTTCTACCTAAAGGTTAGGAATTAAAGAAACATGGAAGTAAAGTCACGATTATAAGTCAATAGTGAGTAATACAATGGTGCAAAAATTGGCATACAAGCATATAGTAACAAGTCAAAAACATAGTACAAAATGAATTAAAAATACTACTATTTTTTTATATTGAATTTTATGAGAGAAATTGAGTTACAAGTCATGTAAAAGACTAAAACAAAATAGCCTAAAACTACTATTTTTAGTGATTATTTTTATGTGAAAAATCAGTGTTGAAGTCTAAAAATATAGGAGAAAAAATTGGCATGTTATTGCTTAAAAGAAATAGGAGAAAAATCTAATTAAACCTAAATCTATTAATTAAAACAAAAGTAAACAGGGGGGTGTTAATTGATTTTATGGTGCAAATAGTGATCAATGCGTAGGGCCCAGCCCAAAGGGGTTTTTTGTCACAGTTTCAGTCAAAAAATGGTGCACCGGGCCAAGGGGTGGTGTGCTAGCAATTCGCTGGGCCCAATAGTTTTTTACTCAGATTCAAATTGATTTATTATTTCAATTAACAATTTTTTATCAAATAAAAATAATAAAAGAACAAATGGAATTGGGAATTAGGTTTTCTTAAGTGTGACGTTCCCCATCCCCTCTCCCAGACTCTCTCTCGTTCTCGCTCTTCTTGCGAACGGCGGCCGGAAATCGCCTCTCGGCGACGGCCATGGCGGAGAAGCCTCCCAACACAAAACTCTGCATGGCCTCACTCGCATCTTTCCACTAATTTCGAATCCGCTCTCGTTCTCCCTCAATTTCATCTCGTTTTAACCTAGATCTAAGCATAAACGAAATTAAACGCTAATGGATGCGAATCATGGAGCGAGATCATGGGGGAAATAATCAGAAGCCATCAAGCTACCATGTAACATCAACGAAGGCGCAGAAGGGGATGAATGATGGAAATAGCGATTCGAAGACTTACCTGGATGTGAGCCGAAGATGATTGTTGAGGAAAACCAGAGGTGAGATAATATTAAGCATCCATTGTTTCTTCAATTCTTTGCTCTTCTTCTCCGCTTTCTTCTTTTTTTCGCTTTTTGATTTGCGATTCTGAATCTTGTTGATTGCGTGATGTTGTTGTTCAGTTGAAGACGATGATGACGTCGAAGCGTGACTGAAGATTGAAGATTATTGATACTTGTTGATGTTGTGCTTGAATGGAAGAAGGCCTCGAAGATGAAGAAGGTATGAGATGCTGAGAGGTTGCAGAATTATTGACATGGAAGCTGAGAAAGATTGAAGATGGTATCACAAAGTTCAGAGAGTGAGAGAATTGAAGATGACTGATGAAGAGGATTCATGGAGTATGAGGCAGAGTTGTGAAGGATTCGGTTCTGGAGGAGTGGAAATCTGGAAAAATGGAGAGAGACCCAGGGAAGTGAAGACTCGGGTATATATAGATAAGTCCCTTCTTGCTCTTCTTCAATTCTGTTTCTTTTCTTCTGAAAATCTGTTAGAGGTTTATAACTGAATTGGTTAGAAGTTTGTTAGCTTTCTGTTAGGTTGTTAGGTTAGTTATAGGGAATCAGTTGAAAGTTTGTTATTGGTCTGAGGCGGTTATATTTCTGTTATAAGGTGGTTAATAGTTAGGAAGTTTCTGTTGGATAGTTATAGGGATTGGAGCTTAAAAATCTGTTAGGGCTGTTATGTGGATAGAGAATATAATCTGTTATGGTTTTGTTTTGGTTATAACAGAATGAAGTTAGTTATGAGGTTAGTATGTGGTTTGAAAGGTTGTTACCTGGTGGTTGGGATAAGTTAGAAAAACAGTTAGTTAGTAGGTTTCTGTTATTTATGGTTAGAAAAATAGTTATGCTGTTAGTTTGTGGTGGTTAAATAAGAACTGAAAGT
This sequence comes from Vicia villosa, assembly GCF_029867415.1. Taxonomy (NCBI): domain Eukaryota; kingdom Viridiplantae; phylum Streptophyta; class Magnoliopsida; order Fabales; family Fabaceae; genus Vicia; species Vicia villosa. The sequence continues at coordinate 62,002,813 of NC_081183.1, read as the reverse complement.
TGGTCACAATGTCTCAAGGCTAGTTGCTATGATTTGATGAGCAGGTACATTTGCTGTATGGTGATAATCATGTGATTTGAAATTCAGTTATCCAAGTGCAGGGTTAATTAAATTGTTTTGTTTATGCAGGTTTTGGTTGCATAACATAGATGTGGAGGCCTTGAAGATTAAGAATGCTTGAAGATTTTGAGGAGCTTATGGAAGTATGAAGACGTGGTGGAGAATAATGGAAGATGACAGCAAAAGGTGTGGATAATGGAAGATAATCGAAGGAGATGATTGAAGATTTAGGAACAAAGGATCTCATGTATAGAAGCAATGTAGTAGCATGATATTTAGATTTCTAGATGTGTATTTTTTGTGTAATATGACTTGGACTATGTTTGGATGAAATGGCATTGTATGAACATGTATTGGTATTTTGTTTAATCTTTTGAGGTGGATGAAGCTTGTAATGTGATGGAGTGACTCTAAATGAACTCTTTTAATATTCAGTAGACGAAACTCGAATAAATCACGATGACCTTGTATTACATCACGCTTTGAAAATGGCCTTAAGCAAAAGGACCTGAAACATTTGAATGGATGCTTTGAAACCATAATACTTTGTATACTGAAAAAAACCCAACCGAGACCTTCACACCTTTATGGGTTTAAACAAAGTCTTGAATGACCTCCACTAGCATCAACTCTATGCAACATTTAATTTAACTACTCCAATTGCCGCCATTATCACCAACTTGTTTTCTTTTTTTTTTTCTTCAATTAGAAAATACCTTTGAAGACTAATCATGCCTTGATCATAATGAATCCACCTAATATAAATTTCAGTGCGTACAAAAGAACCAGTTGAAACAGACTTATTTGAAGTAGGATACTCAGAACCATAAATAACACTAGAAACACTTGATCTCATGTCAGATTTATTAGTTAACGAATGTGAGTTATTATGACGTAAAATGCAGATGATATGAGAAACATAAGCTAGTTAGAAATAAAATAGATGGGCAAATTTTGGGGTGCAACAACAAGGATACTATCAACAAGGTTGCTGAAGAGTTCTTGGCATTGATCAAGAAAAGTGACTATAGGGTAGTGGATCAGTTACATCAAACACCGTCCAAGATATCACTTATGTCACTACTTGTAAATTCAGAAAAGCATTGAGATGCCCTAATGAGAATCCTAAATGCAGCTCATGTAACAAAGGAAATTACAATAAACCAATTTGATGGGGTGGTGGCCAATCTTACCACTGGGGCATGCTTAGGTTTTAGTGATCGCGAACTCCCGCCACAAGGGAGATCACACAACAAAGCCCTACACATATCTGTACAATGTGGAAAAGCTCACTTATCTAGAGTTCTCATAGACACAGGTTTCTCGCTAAATGTATTACCAAAGGCTACACTTATGAAGATTGCTATGAAAGGTCTCGTTGTAAGACCTAGCCACTTGGTAGTTAGAGACTTTGATGGATCACAAAGCCCTGTCTTTGGAGAAGTGGACCTCCTTGTTGTTATTGGACCACATACTTTCTGCATAAATTTCCAAGTCATGGAAATAGAATCGGCCTATACTTGCTTGCTTGGACGCCCTTGGATTCACGCAGCAGGGGCAATCACATCAACCCTCCACCAAACGCTGAAGTTTGTGGACGAAAACTCCATAGTGTCCGTCAATGGGGAAGAGGATATATTTGTTGGCAATCTGGAGTCTTACAGGTATATTGGTGCTGAAGAAGGAGCAATGGAAACAACATTCCAAGCCTTAGAGATTGCTACTGCTATTACGCTACCCGTGGAGAAGATAAAGAAATCAATGACATCCTGGAGAGACCTGCAAGATGCTAACCCGGAAGACTGGGGCAAGGTGATTGATGTTCTCGAAAAGAAGGATCGCTTGGGTTTAGGATATCAACCGTCTATGACCTATAGGCCTGTAAAGGAGAGACAACAAGCTGGACAGCGGTTGTTAAGGTTTTTGTACGATTAGACTATAGGAGATATCACCTAGGACTAGGGATACCCTATAGTTACCGGTTAACTCTTGATAACATAAAGGCTTGATTTCATCATAATTCTGTAAGGACTTAGGATTTAGGATGAATGTTCAAAGGTTTTCCCACTAAGGACTTAGGGGAAAATAATCTAAAGGGCGGTAATTAAAGGTTATGAACTTGTTGAAGAGATCTAAATCCAAGGTTATTACAAGAACAATCACACATTATACCCCTAGCATAATACTCACATTTGTTAAAAAGCCAATTTACTTTTCTGCTTATTTTAATTATTATTTAGTCACAATTTGCAAACATAACCCCAACATTAGTTTTTGTTTAATTGAACTACAATTTGAACTCGATATTACTACGCAGTCCTTGAGATCGACATTCGGGAAATTTCCCTATTATTACTACAGAGGCAAAATAGTGCACTTTCTATTTTTCTGATCAAGTTTTTGGCGCCATTGCCGGGGACTGCTAAAATATATAGTTTTGATTTTAGTTCAATTGAAATTTTGTTGCTCGTCAACTAAAATTCTGTTTTTGTTTTTGTTTATTTGAATTTGATTTTAATATAAAAAAAAGAAAAAAAAGGCTAATTATTTTTGCTTTATGAATTCTTCTATACTTTGCTACTAACAAATTGTCTGAGTTTTGTAGCTATGTATTGTTTTGATACATTGCCACCTGTATCTCCTGCATGTTGGTCGCCTGATTCAGGAGTCACCTTGGAAGAGGCGACTAAAATTTTCAAAGCATATAAGAGGGAGGTAAGAATCCTTATGAATGAATGTAAGGAAGCTAACTTTTATCCAGATAGGTTTGTTTGGAGAAAGTTACAGTTGGAAGAAGAGTATGTGGAACCAGAAGAAAAATGCTTAACATCAGATGAAGAGGATGCAGTAAGAATGGAAGAATTTGAGGTAAAAAAGAAATATGGGGAAAAAGAAATAAGGAAACTTGAAGATGATCGAGTTTTGGATAAAACCACAAATTTAACAATTTGTGAAGAGGTGGACATCCTACAAGAAAATTTTCAACAAAAGAGTATTCCTAAAAACTATTTTTACAACAAGGCAGATGAAAGACAAGAAATTGACAAAGTATTGAAAGACATTTATGCCTTGTTCAATAAAATTATGCTGAAAAGGATTTGGCAGCAACATCATCGGTACTTTAAGTTCATGGGATTGCTACCAAACAAAAGAAAGAAAAAAGATGACATGTTCTTTGTGTCATATATGCCACCCTAACAAGGGGAATAGACCGTCGAGCCATGCGACGTTAAATGAAGCGCTTCGTGGGAGGCAACCCACGGTTTTAATAAGTAATTTCTTTGTTTGTTTGTTTGTTTTATTTTCAGGAAATAAAAGAGGGCATCTCTAGTGAAATCTCGGAAGTGATCATTGGAGTGCGATACCCTCTGTGAGTCACCTCTCTCGAGCTCGTTCTGAAAGATTGAGGCCAATGTTTAGTTCAAGTTTGGGGGAGGCTCTTCTCTTTGCATTTTATAATTTTTATGTTATGGGTATGATGTGAAACCATGAAGTGAATTCTGCCCAAATTTTGACCGAAATTTTAATTTTTTTTTGAAGAGTTTTGATCTTAAAAAGCGATCGGGAATAGTATATAGAGATGAAGGGAGGATTGTTTAAGGACAGGAAGTTTGGAATAATGTGGCAAGAAGAGGTTTGGTAAACACCCTTGGTTCCCTAAAAGAAATACGAGTCTAACGTTTAGATTTGCACCATAGTACTTGTCTCCTAAGAAGTACTCCTCGAGTAGTTTATTAATACTGTCTGGCATAATTCAGATTCACTTGCATGATGACTGATTGAAAAAAAAGAGATATAAAGCTGGCACCAAATGATGGAAAGGCGGTAAAAGGCAATCGACTCGCTAAGTTGGGTAACCCTCACCCGGTCATTCAGCCCAAAGGAGATTGATCCCCAAACGTCGTCCAAAAGGACAATATATAACTGCAAAGTTTGAAAATTTCATCTGTAATTAAAAGTAGCAAATGCTGCTAGTTTGGTGCCAGGAAAAGAAAATAAGAAGCCTTGATTCGTCTCATGCAGGTGATGATTATTCTTAAAAATGCAGTGCCTTAATATGATTGTCTGAATGAAAAAGGAGGAAAATCGGAAAGAGACTTAAGTGCAAAGCATAGTTGGAGAGGTATCCGAAAGGGGAGCTTGAGGTTTAATGTTGTAATAGAAACTCGTCGGGTCATGTGAATGCCGAACCAACTGTCTCTTGAGCAATACAAACGGATATCTCACGTCTGAACACCGGTGTGCCTGGAAGGTCATTTTCTCTTGTAATTGTCGCTTGAGGTCAAGCAACGGTTTAAGTTTTGGGGAGTTTGATCAGTGGTTTTTACACGTTTATTTACCATTGATTTTAGTCGTCTTTGCTTTATATTGTCAAGTATTTTACTTCATTCTTCTACATTTTATGCTTTGGTTGTGTATTTTACGGTTTGCAGGCTCAAAGGAATAAATCGAGACAAATCAATACGAAAAAGTACAAAAAGGGGAGTTTCGAAGGAAGTGAAAAATCAAGCTACATGAGGTCTGACACGACCACTTGTGTCACCTGAAACTGGCCGTGTTAGGATGAAGCGTGGCCAAGAAAATGCAACAGAGATGAAAGTCACGGGGCTGACACGACTCATGTTAGCAAGTGTGAGATCTGGAAATTTTCAGCATGTTTCTCATCGTGGCAGGTGTGTAGTATTTTGATCATAACTAGAGCTTCGTAACTCCGATTGACGCGGTTCCCGTGGAAAAATTTCGCTAACGAAAAGGGCTACAACTTTGATGAAGAACTCAAAGCAAAAATATGAAGTTATGGGCTGACACGGGCAGTGTTACCTGACACAGGCACCCGTGTCAGGAAGCCTGGGAGAAAAAAAATAAGTTTTAAGATGACAGAAGTTTGACACGGGTGCCCGTGTTGGCTGACACGGCCCGTGTCAGCATGTGACGCTGATTTTATGATTTTTTCATATTTTTTCTATGGGTTAAGCTGTGGGGCATTTTGGGTACTTCCAACCAACCTAAGTGAGTATGCACTATATAGAAGAGTTTTAATGATGAAAAAGGGGACTTTATGGCCAAGAGAAGACACGATTGAAGATTGGAGAAAGCAAGGCCTTGGAGAGAAGAAGGTTTTCATGAACGGAAGCGATTGAAGATCAACTTTCATCTCAATTCTTGTAATGTATCTAATTTATATTTTGTTTTCTTTGAAAAATATGAGTAACTAAACCCTAATGCTAGGGGGTGTCCCTGATTTGATTATGTAATGATTTTGAATTCCTGAGTTCATCAATAGATTGTTTTCTTTTTTAATTTAATTGTACAAGGTTTTTAAGCTTTCTTTGTCGGACCAACAAGATTGATTTACGGTTAACAACAAGCTGGACAGTGGTTGTTAAGGTTTTTGTACGATTAAACTATAGGAGATATCACCTAGGACTAGGGATACCCTATAGTTACCGGTTAACTCTTGATAACATAAAGGCTTGATTTCATCATAATTCTGTAAGGACTTAGGATTTAGGATGAATGTTCAAAGGTTTTCCCACTAAGGACTTAGGGGAAAATAATCTAAAGGGCGGTAATTAAAGGTTATGAACTTGTTGAAGAGATCTAAATCCAAGGTTATTACAAGAACAATCACACATTATACCCCTAGCATAATACTCACATTTGTTAAAAAGCCAATTTACTTTTCTGCTTATTTTAATTATTATTTAGTCACAATTTGCAAACATAACCCCAACATTAGTTTTTGTTTAATTGAACTACAATTTGAACTCGATATTACTACGCAGTCCTTGAGATCGACATTCGGGAAATTTCCCTATTATTACTACAGAGGCAAAATAGTACACTTTCTATTTTTCCGATCAAGTTTTTGGCGCCATTGCCGGGGACTGCTAAAATATATAGTTTTGATTTTAGTTCAATTGAAATTTTGTTGCTCGTCAACTAAAATTCTGTTTTTGTTTTTGTTTATTTGAATTTGATTTTAATATAAAAAAAAGAAAAAAAAGGCTAATTATTTTTGCTTTATGAATTCTTCTATACTTTGCTACTAACAAATTGTCTGAGTTTTGTAGCTATGTATTGTTTTGATACATTGCCACCTGTATCTCCTGCATGTTGGTCGCCTGATTCAGGAGTCACCTTGGAAGAGGCGACTAAAATTTTAAAAGCATATAAGAGGGAGGTAAGAATCCTTATGAATGAATGTAAGGAAGCTAACTTTTATCCAGATAGGTTTGTTTGGAGAAAGTTACAGTTGGAAGAAGAGTATGTGGAACCAGAAGAAAAATGCTTAACATCAGATGAAGAGGATGCAGTAAGAATAGAAGAATTTGAGGTAAAAAAGAAATATGGGGAAAAAGAAATAAGGAAACTTGAAGATGATCGAGTTTTGGATAAAACCACAAATTTAACAATTTGTGAAGAGGTGGACATCCTACAAGAAAATTTTCAACAAAAGAGTATTCCCAAAAACTATTTTTACAACAAGGCAGATGAAAGACAAGAAATTGACAAAGTATTGGAAGACATTTATGCCTTGTTCAATAAAATTAAGCTGAAAAGGATTTGGCAGCAACATCATCGGTACTTTAAGTTCATGGGATTGCTACCAAACAAAAGAAAGAAAAAAGATGACATGTTCTTTGTGTCATATATGCCACCCTAACAAGGGGAATAGACCGTCGAGCCATGCGACGTTAAATGAAGCACTTCGTGGGAGGCAACCCACGGTTTTAATAAGTAATTTATTTGTTTGTTTGTTTGTTTTATTTTCAGGAAATAAAAGAGGGCATCTCTAGTGAAATCTCGGAAGTGATCATTGGAGTGCAATACCCTCTGTGAGTCACCTCTCTCGAGCTCGTTCTGAAACATTGAGGCCAATGTTTAGTTCAAGTTTGGGGGAGGCTCTTCTCTTTGCATTTTATAATTTTTATGTTATGGGTATGATGTGAAACCATGAAGTGAATTCTGCCCAAATTTTGACCGAAATTTTAATTTTTTTTGAAGAGTTTTGATCTTAAAAAGCGATCGGGAATAGTATATAGAGATGAAGGGAGGATTGTTTAAGGACAGGAAGTTTGGAATAATGTGGCAAGAAGAGGTTTGGTAAACACCCTTGGTTCCCTAAAAGAAATACGAGTCTAACGTTTAGATTTGCACCATAGTACTTGTCTCTTAAGAAGTACTCCTCGAGTAGTTTATTAATACTGTCTGGCATAATTCAGATTCACTTGCATGATGACTGATTGAAAAAAAAAGAGATATAAAGCTGGCACCAAATGATGGAAAGGCGGTAAAAGGCAATCGACTCGCTAAGTTGGGTAACCCTCACCCGGTCATTCAGCCCAAAGGAGATTGATCCCCAAACGTCGTCCAAAAGGACAATATATAACTGCAAAGTTTGAAAATTTCATCTGTAATTAAAAGTAGCAAATGCTGCTAGTTTGGTGCCAGGAAAAGAAAATAAGAAGCCTTGATTCGTCTCATGCAGGTGATGATTATTCTTAAAAATGCAGTGCCTTAATATGATTGTCTGAATGAAAAAGGAGGAAAATCGGAAAGAGACTTAAGTGCAAAGCATAGTTGGAGAGGTATCCGAAAGGGGAGCTTGAGGTTTAATGTTGTAATAGAAACTCGTCGGGTCATGTGAATGTCGAACCAACTGTCTCTTGAGCAATACAAACGGATATCTCACGTCTGAACACCGGTGTGCCTGGAAGGTCATTTTCTCTTGTAATTGTCGCTTGAGGTCAAGCAACGGTTTAAGTTTTGGGGAGTTTGATCAGTGGTTTTTACACGTTTATTTACCATTGATTTTAGTCGTCTTTGCTTTATATTGTCAAGCATTTTACTTCATTCTTCTACATTTTATGCTTTGGTTGTGTATTTTACGGTTTGCAGGCTCAAAGGAATAAATCGAGACAAATCAATACGAAAAAGTACAAAAAGGGGAGTTTCGAAGGAAGTGAAAAATCAAGCTACATGAGGTCTGACACGACCACTTGTGTCACCTGAAACTGGCCGTGTTAGGATGAAGTGTGGCCAAGAAAATGCAACAGAGATGAAAGTCACGGGGCTGACACGACTCGTGTTAGCAAGTGTGAGATCTGGAAATTTTCAGCATGTTTCTCATCGTGGCAGGTGTGTAGTATTTTGATCATAACTAGAGCTTCGTAACTCCGATTGACGCGGTTCCCGTGGAAAAATTTCGCTAACGAAAAGGGCTACAACTTTGATGAAGAACTCAAAGCAAAAATATGAAGTTATGGGCTGACACGGGCAGTGTTACCTGACACAGGCACCCGTGTCAGGAGGCCTGGGAGAAAAAAAATAAGTTTTAAGATGACAGAAGTTTGACACGGGTGCCCGTGTTGGCTGACACGGCCCGTGTCAGCATGTGACGCTGATTTTATGATTTTTTCATATTTTTTCTATGGGTTAAGCTGTGGGGAATTTTGGGTACTTCCAACCAACCTAAGTGAGTATGCACTATATAGAAGAGTTTTAATGATGAAAAAGGGGACTTTATGGCCAAGAGAAGACACGATTGAAGATTGGAGAAAGCAAGGCCTTGGAGAGAAGAAGGTTTTCATGAACGGAAGCGATTGAAGATCAACTTTCATCTCAATTCTTGTTGAAGGATAGAAAAACACTTAGAAAGGGGGGGTTTGAATAAGTGTAGCTTTAAAAACTTGACAGATAAAAAATAAATTGCACAGTTATTTTTATCCTGGTTCGTTGTTAACTAAACTACTCCAGTCCACCCCCGCAGAGATGATTTACCTCAACTGAGGATTTAATCCACTAATCGCACGGATTACAATGGTTCTCCACTTAGTCAGCAACTAAGTCTTCCAGAGTCTTTTGATCACACACTGATCACTCCAGGAACAACTGCTTAGATACCCTCTAAGACTTTTCTAGAGTCTACTGATCCACACGATCACTCTAGTTACAACTGCTTAGTTCACTCCTAAGACTTTCCTAGAGTATTCTGATCCACACGATCACTCTAGTTCCTTACAACTTAATGTAATCAATTCTAAGAGTTTACAAATGCTTCTTAAAAGCGATAATCACAACTGTGATATTTCTCTTAACGTTTAAGCTTAATCTCACTAATATATTACAACAGCAATGTAGTGAGCTTTGATGAAGATGAAGATTCTGAGCTTTGATTTGAACAGAGTTTAAGCAAGTTAATTTGAATTGTTTTGGTGCAGAATTCGTTAACCTTGCTTCTCATCAGAACTTCATATTTATAGGCGTTTGGAGAAGATGACTGTTGAATGCATTTAATGCTTTGCGTGTTCCGTACAGCATCGCATTTAATGTTATACGCTTTTGTCAACTACCTCGAGCCTTGTTCACGCTGTGTCTACTGACGTAGCCTAGAATAGCTTTTAACGTTCCTTTTGTCAGTCAGCGTCGCTTGCCACTTGTACTTCCTTCTGATCTGATGTTTGTGAATACAACGTTTGAATATCATCAGAGTCAAACAGCTTGGTGCATAGCATCTTCTGATCTTCTGACCTTGAAGTGCTTCTGAGCGTGATACCATCAGAACTTCAGTGCTTCTGTTCTCTTGTTCTTCTGATGCTTCCATAGACCCATGTTCTGATTCTGCTTCGACCATCTTCTGATGTCTTGCCAGACCATGTTCTGATGTTGCATGCTGAACCCTTTGAGACAAAGCTTCTGAGCGCTGAATTATGCGTACTCTTTATATATTTCCTGAAAGGGAAATTGCATTGGATTAGAGTACCATATTATCTTAAGCAAAATTCATATTATTGTTATCATCAAAACTAAGATAATTGATCAGAACAAATCTTGTTCTAACAATCTCCCCCTTTTTGATGATGACAAAAACATATATAAATGATATGAATTTGCGATCAGAAAGAATAGACGGCAAAAGACAAATTACACAGCTATAGCATAAGCATATGAATATGTCTCCCCCTGAGATTAACAATCTCCCCCTGAGATAAATAATCTCCCCCTGAAATAAATACTCGAAGAACTTTAATAAAAGACTTCCCTGATTATTTCGGTAGAGACGATCATATAAGCTTCTTGTCTTCAGAGAATTCTTAGCTTCTGACTTCTGCTTCCATTGGACAGCTTCAGAACTAGAATTTCCTTAGATCCCTAGAACACTCACAGCTTCTGATTCCTGCTTCCATCTAGGACAGCTTCAGAACTTGAATTTCTTTGATCTTCTGAACATTCACAGCTTCTGACTTCTGCTTCCATCTAGGACAGCTTCAGAACTTGAATTTCTTTGATCTTCTGAACATTCACAGCTTCTGATTTCTGCTTCCATTTAGGACAGCTTCAGAACTTGAGTTTTCTGGATCTTTAGAATCTTCGCAGCTTCTGATTTCTGCTTCCCTCGGATAGCTTCAGAGCTTTGAATTTCTACCAACATCACTTCATGCTAGATTTGTATCAGAACATTGTTGAATGTACCAGAGCATCATCTGAGCATCTCTACATCCTGAAATGTTACAGAACAAAAACTAAACGACAAAAGTCAGCATGAACGAGTTCAGAACATAAAATGTATATTTGAACACATTATATGTATCAGAGCCATATAGGCTAAAATAATGTATCAGAGCAAATAGAATTTTGTCAGATCAAATAGACAAATATGGATCAAATTCTATCTTCTTTCTTGCTTCTGATTTCTGAAGCTTGATAGCACTCAGCTTGCTTCAGTTTCCATGGTTTAGCTTCTTGTGTTTGCTTTGAAGATTTTCTTCATTTCTTTATACCTGCAAAACACTTAAACCATATAGAACTTGCAGTTCTTGTTAGTGAATGTGTGGGAGCTTTACCCAGCAACTGATAGATTAATCAAATCATTTATCATTTATCTTTCTCCCCCTTTTTGTCATATCATCAAAAAGCAAAAAAGATTCAGAGATAAACAAAACTAAGCACACGGAGGAAGAAGATGATTTCATTGAAGTTCAAACAGCAGGTAGAAGTACAAGAAGATAAGAAAAATCAGATGCACAAAGACAGATGCAACGAAAAGAAAGAAACAACACAGACTCAATCTAAGATGGCCCTAGTCTTGACAAGATCTTGGTCAGCATCTCTTGAACCATATTGTTGTGTCCTTCTTGCCTCACCATGAAAGCGCTATACTCAGCATTGAGTGAGCTTTGCTCATCCTGTCTCTTCTGAATTTCTTCCAGAGTCCTTGCAAGACGAGAAGAATCATCAGAAGAAGCTTCACCGCTTTCAACCACAGGAATAGCATGTTGATCTGCAGCTTCCATAGATAGATCATTTGCAGGGATTTCCTCAACAGGATCAGATCTAGCAACATGATCTTCAGCATCTGCTTCTTGCATAGAAGCATCTCCATATTCTGCAACAGGAATTTCCGAGTCTCCATTCTCAAGTGCCTGAAGAATGGCAGCTAGATTCCTGGGAGCAGAAGGACCTTCAACTTCTGGTGGGTCAACAACTTCTGGAATGACCAAGCTTGGGTCTTTCTTAGAAGGGTTTTCCCTCAGAAAGTCAAAGAGAGTCTTGAAATCTCCGAGCAGAACAGGATAATCAGGAATAAAGATAACAATATCCCTGCATGGATTTGCTTCCATTTCAGCAGCTAGTCTTAATACTTCCAATTCATCCACAAAGGGCTTCTCCTCAGCAGCAACACAATTTCTGAGAGGATGGTAGTATATACCATTATCTTCCTCCAGAAGGTAACCAGGGTAACCAGGGGCAGCAGCCACTAGTCTTTTCTGTACTCCCATTGCTTCTACTTGAAAATCCTTGCGAAATCTTCTCCAGAGATTTCTTGTAGAAACATCATCCAGACCATTTAGGAATGCATCCTTCAGAAGGTCTAGACTGCTAATCACCTCATGTCTGAAAAGTTCCAGGTAGGTATAGGGTTCAGGTTCAGGCGGATTGAAGGTGAATTTGTAGTCAGGGTAGAGAAGACAGTAAGGTTTGGATTTTCTGGTAGGTAAGGGATGGGATATAGAAGGTGGAGGTACGGTGGATGAGGAAGAAGGGATATCTGAGAGAATGATTGATGAGGATGGAATATCAGAAATGATAGATTGAGACGAGGATGGAGTGTTTGTAAAGGGAATTGGTGAGAAAGATTTATCAGAAGGAGTTGGGGGAAGAATACTTAAAGGTGTGGGGTTTAGAATGGGAGAAGAGAAGGATGATGGAGAAGAATTTGGCAAGGTAAAGTTTATTTTTGGTTCAGATGGAGGTGATTGGAGAGATGGTTTAGGGACAGAAGGAGGTGGAGTAAAAACCTTTCTGGAGATTTGTACAGAGGAAGAAGATCTGGTTCTGCGAAAGGAATCTCTGATTCTCTTATCTCTTCGTTCTTTAGAGTCCACCTTGTCAGGATCATAGGTGACCCTCAACTTCTTGGCTCTCTCAGCCTCATCTTCTTGTGCCTTTCTTTTTAGCCTTGTCTGTCGTTCCTTCTTATCCTTCTTCAGAATATCATCTTTGGATGGGAGTACTCTGCCACGGATCCAAGCAGGATCAACATCTGATTGCTTCCTAACACAATCTTCCAAGTAAAGCTTGACAACAAGATCAAGTTCTTTATGAAACAAGGAGATGAAACCTTCAACAGCAATTCTTCTTGACAGAATGTCAGGAAAGCTTGTGCACACAGAAGGTACATTCTTAATGAGTTCCATTCTGAACAAATCAACACCATTGAAGATGGGACCTTGAATCACTCCAAGAAAATGAGATGCATTGAGATTTCTGATGGAGTCCACCACTTTGCTTTCAATCAGAATGTCTGAAATCATCCTTCCGAATGGAATGGTTGTTCTTGGAATATGAGGGTACTTCGCCCTTTCATCTTCTCTTGACTCAAAGATAGAAGTTTTCAGATTCTCAAACAGAATATAAGAGATGTTGATCTTTATCTTTTTGCCAATGCAGAAAAGAGTGTACTTGTGAGTCGGACTGATGTAGGAGGAGGAGAGCATCCTTTTTCTATGGTGAAGAGAACCCAGAATAATCTCAGCCCATACTTTATAAAAAGGCCTTAAGGTGCCCGTGTTATGAGAATCAATTCCAAAATCCGTAGAGATTTGTTTTTCAACTGGAGTCCAGTCAACTGTATTGGGTTGAAGACCAGACCAACCTTCTTCATCATCAAGATTGTACAGCTTCCTGATGAGCTTCTCAGTGATAACCACTTCATGCCCTAGAACGAATGAAATGATGGCAGTTGGAGTAACTGTTGCATGTACCCAGAAATCCTTCACAAGTTCAGGATAAATTGGACCAACCAATCTATCAAGATATTTGGACCATCCTTGCTCAAGGATTCTCGCATCACACTGAAAGCCATTTGCTTTAAGATTGTTGATGTCCACAGCAGATTCACATAGAACTTCCAGTTCTTTCGTGGGTATTAAGCAAGTTTTCAAAGGAGCATATTCATACTTTTGTAGAAGGATTTGTGAAAAAGTAAGGCTATCCTTTGAGGAAGAAGAACAAGAGGAAGAATCCATGATGATTATGTCGAAAGATTAGATCAAGGACTAGGGTTTGAAAAAGAAAGAAACAGATGCAGCAAAAAAAAAAAGATTTACGACAAAATAGAGAAACGGAAAAAAATGAAGTTGAAGCGGGCTATTTAAAAAATTTGAAAATCATTTTGCATTAAATGAGAAATGACATTAGGAGAGATAGCATGGTAAATGAAATGATTAAATACAGTTACCTAGGTAGGCGTCTTTTCAACTGCACGCTTCGTACTACCCGCACAGACACGTGTTCACCATCAGATAATGGACGACAGCTGTAAAATATGAATAGGCTTTTACGCCTTCTAATCACTGCTTCTGATCTGATCAAGTTTCTCTTCTGGAAACACTCCTTCTGAAGTGTGCTGATATAAATCTGAATGATCTTCTGATCCATTACTTCTGATATACACAGCTTCTGGAGGTTCACTTCTTTGTTCTGCAGCTTCTGATAAGACAAAACTGTATCTGCAGAAATTCTTAAGCTCTTTGATTCATCAGAAACAAGTTTATCATCAAACCAGATATTTATTGATTTGTCCACAGTCAATGTTTCAATTTTGTATATTCTGTAGCATTTAGAGCATTTAGAATACTCAAGAACGAAACACCATTGCTTGAGAAACAAACAAGACAGATGATTTCAAGACTGATAAACTATCTTTTATGATCTCCTTCAGACAAATTTTCTTCAACAGATTTAAGTACCAGAACTTGGAAGGCAGTCTTTCTTCCCTTCAAGTGTTGAGACCAACTTGAGTCTAGGAGACATGTCATGTTGACTTTTATCTTCTTTGTCACCAAGAGAATATGCAAAAGAAATAGTCTTTTTCTTTGGTACCCACATTTTCTTGGGTCCTTTCTTGTTAGATTTTCTCAAGTTCTGATTGAACTTGGGTTTAACATTGTAAGCAATAGGAGGAACAGCATGATAATTCTTAATGTGAGTTCCATGATATTTCCTAGGTTGTGTCACATGCTTTTTGGTGTGTGTTATGTGAAAACTTTGAGCATGTGAAGTGTGCCTAATATCATGGGAGTGGCCATACTTGAACTGATCATACAATGGCTTGTATGTGAGTTTCATTTCATCAACAGGTTCAAGTTTGTATGGGGTTTCACCCTCAAAACCAATGCCAACTCTTTTGTTTCCAGACACAGCATATATCATAGAAGCTAGCTGACTTCTGCCAATACTTCTAGATAAGAACTTCCTGAAACTTAAATCATATTCTTTCAGAATATGGTTTAGACTAGGAGTGGATTTTTCTGAATCAGAAGGAGATCCAACATTATTGGATAATTTTAAAAGTTTTTCTCTTAATTCAGAATTTTCCAACTCAAGCTTCTTTGTTTCAAATTCAAATAGCTTTTTCAGCTTTTTGTATTTGAGACTAATCTGAGACTTGAGTTCCAGAAGTTCAGTTAGACCGGAAACTAACTCATCTCTAGTAAGTTCAGAAAATACCTCTTCAAAATCTGATTCTGATGTAGATTCTGATCCGTCATCTTCTGTCGCCATCAGCGCACAGTTGGCCTGCTCATCTTCAGAGTCTGAATCATCTTCTGACTCATCCCAGGTTGCCATAAGACTTTTCTTCTTATGAAACTTCTTCTTGGGATTTTCCTTCTGAAGATTTGGACATTCATTCTTGTAGTGTCCAGGCTCATTGCATTCATAGCACATGACCTTCTTCTTGTCAAATCTTCTGTCATCAGAAGATTCTCCACGTTCAAATTTCTTTGAACTTCTGAAGCCTCTGAACTTCCTTTGCTTGGTCTTCCAGAGTTGATTTAGCCTTCTGGAGATCAAGGACAGTTCATCTTCTTCTTCAGATTCTGATTCTTCAGGATCTTCTTCTCTGGCCTGAAAAGCGTTAGTGCATTTCTTGATATTGGATTTTAATGCAATAGACTTACCTTTCTTTTGAGGCTCATTTGCGTCCAGCTCTATTTCGTGACTTCTCAAGGCACTGATAAGCTCTTCCAGAGAAACTTCATTCAGATTCTTTGCAATCTTGAATGCAGTCACCATAGGACCCCATCTTCTGGGTAAGCTTCTGATGATCTTCTTTACATGATCAGCCTTGGTGTATCCCTTGTCAAGAACTCTCAATCCAGCAGTAAGAGTTTGAAATCTTGAAAACATCTTTTCAATGTCTTCATCATCCTCCATCTTGAAGGCTTCATACTTCTGGATTAAAGCTAGAGCTTTAGTCTCCTTGACTTGAGCATTTCCTTCATGAGTCATTTTCAAGGACTCATATATGTCATAGGCCGTTTCCCTGTTAGATATCTTCTCATACTCAGCATGAGAGATAGCATTCAGCAAAACAGTTCTGCATTTATGATGATTCCTGAAAAGCTTCTTCTGATCATCATTCATTTCTTGCCTTGACAGCTTTACGCCACTGGCATTTACTGGATGTTTGTAACCATCCATCAGAAGATCCCATAGATCACCATCTAGACCAAGAAAGTAACTTTCCAGTTTATCTTTCCAGTATTCAAAGTTTTCACCATCAAATACCGGCGGTCTAGTATAACCATTGTTACCGTTGTATTGCTCAGCAGAGCCAGATGTGGATGCAGGTGTAGGTGTAGACTTTTCACTTTCATCAACCATCTTTTACTGAAGCGTTTTTCTCTTCCTGAATCTTTTCTAAACACGGTTAAGTGCTTGCACCTTAGAACCGGCGCTCTGATGCCAATTGAAGGATAGAAAAACACTTAGAAAGGGGGGGTTTGAATAAGTGTAGCTTTAAAAACTTGACAGATAAAAAATAAATTGCACAGTTATTTTTATCCTGGTTCGTTGTTAACTAAACTACTCCAGTCCACCCCCGCAGAGATGATTTACCTCAACTGAGGATTTAATCCCCTAATCGCACGGATTACAATGGTTCTCCACTTAGTCAGCAACTAAGTCTTCCAGAGTCTTCTGATCACACACTGATCACTCCAGGAACAACTGCTTAGATACCCTCTAAGACTTTTCTAGAGTCTACTGATCCACACGATCACTCTAGTTACAACTGCTTAGTTCACTCCTAAGACTTTCCTAGAGTATTCTGATCCACACGATCACTCTAGTTCCTTACAACTTAATGTAATCAATTCTAAGAGTTTACAAATGCTTCTTAAAAGCGATAATCACAACTGTGATATTTCTCTTAACGTTTAAGCTTAATCTCACTAATATATTACAACAGCAATGTAGTGAGCTTTGATGAAGATGAAGATTCTGAGCTTTGATTTGAACAGAGTTTAAGCAAGTTAATTTGAATTGTTTTGGTGCAGAATTCGTTAACCTTGCTTCTCATCAGAACTTCATATTTATAGGCGTTTGGAGAAGATGACCGTTGAATGCATTTAATGCTTTGCGTGTTCCGTACAGCATCGCATTTAATGTTATACGCTTTTGTCAACTACCTCGAGCCTTGTTCACGCTGTGTCTACTGACGTAGCCTAGAATAGCTTTTAACGTTCCTTTTGTCAGTCAGCGTAGCTTGCCACTTGTACTTCCTTCTGATCTGATGTTTGTGAATACAACGTTTGAATATCATCAGAGTCAAACAGCTTGGTGCATAGCATCTTCTGATCTTCTGACCTTGAAGTGCTTCTGAGCGTGATACCATCAGAACTTCAGTGCTTCTGTTCTCTTGTTCTTCTGATGCTTCCATAGACCCATGTTCTGATTCTGCTTCGACCATCTTCTGATGTCTTGCCAGACCATGTTTTGATGTTGCATGCTAAACCCTTTGAGACAAAGCTTCTGAGCGCTGAATTATGCGTACTCTTTATATATTTCCTGAAAGGGAAATTGCATTGGATTAGAGTACCATATTATCTTAAGCAAAATTCATATTATTGTTATCATCAAAACTAAGATAATTGATCAGAACAAATCTTGTTCTAACACTTGTAATGTATCTAATTTATATTTTGTTTTCTTTGAAAAATATGAGTAACTAAACCCCAATGCTAGGGGGTGTCCCTGATTTGATTATGTAATGATTTTGAATTCCTGAGTTCATCAATAGATTGTTTTCTTTTTTAATTTAATTGTACAAGGTTTTTAAGCTTTCTTTGTCGGACCAACAAGATTGATTTACGGTTAACAACAAGCTGGACAGCGGTTGTTAAGGTTTTTGTACGATTAGACTATAGGAGATATCACCTAGGACTAGGGATACCCTATAGTTACCGGTTAACTCTTGATAACATAAAGGCTTGATTTCATCATAATTCTGTAGGGACTTAGGATTTAGGATGAATGTTCAAAGGTTTTCCCACTAAGGACTTAGGGGAAAATAATCTAAAGGGCGGTAATTAAAGGTTATGAACTTGTTGAAGAGATCTAAATCCAAGGTTATTACAAGAACAATCACACACTATACCCCTAGCATAATACTCACATTTGACAAAAAGCCAATTTACTTTTCTGCTTATTTTAATTATTATTTAGTCACAATTTGCAAACATAACCCCAACATTAGTTTTTTTTTAATTGAACTACAATTTGAACTCGATATTACTAGGCAGTCCTTGAGATCGACATTCGGGAAATTTCCCTATTATTACTACAGAGGCAAAATAGTACACTTGCTATTTTTTCGATCAAGTATCAAAGAAAGTAACACGGACGAGTGTTTGAATCAATAAGGACGAGTATTGAAGAAAGTTACAAACGAGTATCAAAAGGATAACACGTACAAGTGTTTCAATCAATACGGACGAGTATTGAATAAAGCTTCGGACGAGTATCAAAAGAATTAACACGTACGAGTGTTTGAATCCATACGAACAAGTATTGAATAAAGATATGGACGAGCATCAAAGAAGATAACACGGACGAGTGTTTGAATCAATACGGACGAGTATTGAAGAAAGATACGAACGAGTATCAAAAGAATTAACACAGACGAGTGTTTGAATCAATACGGACGAGTATCAAAAGAATTAACACGGACGTGTGTTTGAATCAATACGGACGAGTATTGAAGAAAGATACGGACGAGTATCATAATAATTAACACGTACGAGTGTTTGAATCAATACGGACGAGTATTAAAGAAAGATACGAACGAGTATCAAAGAAAACAACACGTACGAGTGTTTGAATCAATACGGACGAGTATTGAAGAAAGATACGAATGAGTATCAAATAAAATAACACGGACGAGTGTTTGACTCAATACAGACGAGTATTGAAGAAAGATACAAATGAGTATCAAAAGAATAACACGTACGAGTGTATGAATCAACATGGGCGAGTATTGATAAAGATTCGGACGAGTATCAAAAGAATTAACACGTACGAGTGTTTGAGTCCATACGGATGAGTATTGAAGAAAGATACGAACGAGTATCAAAGAAAATAACACGGTCGAGTGTTTGAATCAATACGGACGAGTATTGAAGAAAGATAGGGACGAGTATCAAAAGAATTAACACGGACGAGTGTTTGAATCAATACGGACGAGTATTAAAGAAAGATACGAACGAGTATCAAAGAAAATAACACGGACGAGTGTTTGAATCCAGACAGACGAGTATTTAAGAAAGATACGGACGAGTATTGAAGAAAGATACGGACGAGTATCAAAATAATTAACACGTACGAGTGTTTGAATCAATACGGACGAGTATTGAAGAAAGATACGGATGAGTATCAAAGAAAGTAACACGGACGAGTGTTTGAATCAATAAGGACGAGTATCAAAGAAAATAACATGGACGAGTGTTTGAATCAATATGACGAGTATTGAAGAAAGATAGGGACGTGTATCAAAAGAATTAACACGGACGAGTGTTTGAATCAATACAGACGAGTGTTGAAGAAAGATACGAACGCGTATCAAAGAAAATATCACGGAAGAGTGTTTGAATCATTACAGACGAGTATTGAAGAAAGATACGGACGAGTATCAAAATAATTAACACGTACGAGTGTTTGAATCAATACGGACGAGTATTGAAGAAAGATACGAACGAGTATCAAAGAAAGTTACACGGACGAGTGTTTGAATCAATAAGGACGAGTATTGAAGAAAGTTACAAACGAGTATCAAAAGAATAACACATACGAGTGTTTGAATCAATACGGACAAGTATTGAATAAAGCTTCGGATGAGTATCAAAAGAATTAACACGTACGAGTGTTTGAATCCATACGGACGAGTATTGGAGAAAGATACGGACGAGCATCAAAGAAGATAACACGGACGAGTGTTTGAATTAATACGGACGAGTATTGAAGAAAGATACGGACGAGTATCAAAAGAATTAACACGGACGAGTGTTTGAATCAATACGGACGAGTATCAAAAGAATTAACACGGACAAGTGTTTGAATATATACGGACGAGTATTGAAGAAAGATACGGACGAGTATCAAAATAATTAACACGTACGAGTGTTTGAATCAATTTGGAGGAGTATTGAAGAAAGATACGAACGAGTATCAAAGAAAATAACACGGACGAGTGTTTGAATCAATACGGACGAGTATTGCAGAAAGATACAAACCAGTATCAAAAGAATAACACGTACGAGTGTTTGAATCAATACGGACGAGTATCAAAATGATTAACACGTACGAGTGTTTGAATCAATACGGACGAGTATTGAAGAAAGATACAGATGAGTATCAAAAGCAAATAACACGGACGAGTGGTTGAATCAATACAGACAAGTACTGAAGAAAGATACGGACGAGTATCGAAGAAAATAACACGGTCGAGTGTTTGAATCAATACGGAAGAGTATTGAAGAAAGATACGGACGAGTAATAAAAGAATTAACACGGACGAGGGTTTGAATCAATACGGACAAGTATTGAAGAAAGATACGGACGAGTATCAAAGAAAATTACATGGACGAGTGTTTGAATCAATACGGACGAGTATTGAAGAAAGATAGGGACGAGTATCAAAAGAATTAACACGGACGAGTGTCTGAATCAATACGGACGAGTATTGAAGAAAGATACGAACGAGTATCAAAGAAAATAACACGGAAGAGTGTTTGAATCTAGACAGACGAGTATTGAAGAAAGATACGGACGAGTATCAAAATAATAAACACGTATGAGTGTTTGAATCAATGCGGATGAGTATTGAAGAAAGAAACGAACGAGTATCAAAGAAAGTAACACGGACGAGTGTTTGAATCAATAAGGACGAGTATTGAAGAAAGTTACAAACGAGTATCAAAAGAATAACACGTACGAGTGTTTCAATCAATACGGACGAGTATTGAATAAAGCTTCGGACTAGTATCAAAAGAATTAACACGTACGAGTGTTTGAATCCATACGGACGAGTATCAAAAGAATTAACACGGACGAGTGTTTGAATCAATACGGATGAGTATCAAAAGAATTAACACGGACGAGTGTTTGAATCAATACGGACGAGTATTGAAGAAAGATACGGAAGAGTATCAAAATAATTAACACGTACGAGTGTTTGAATCAATACGGACGAGTATTAAAGAAAGATACGAACGAGTATAAAAGAAAATAACATGGCAAGTGTTTGAATCAATACGGACGAGTATTGAAGAAAGATACGAATGAGTATCAAACAAAATAACACGGATGAGTGTTTGACTCAATACATACGAGTATTGAAGAAAGATACAAACGAGTATCAAAAGAATAACACGTACGAGTGTTTAAATCAATACGGACGAGTATTGAATAAGGATTCGGACGAGTATCAAAATAATTAACACGTACGAGTGTTTGAATCTATACAGATGAGTATTGAAGAAAGATATGGACGAGTATCAAAGAAAATAACATGGTCGAGTGTTTGAATCAATACAGACGAGTATTGAAGAAAGATAGGGACGAGTATCAAAAGAATTAACACGGACGAGTGTTTGAATCAATACGGACGAGTATTGAAGAAAGATACGAACGAGTATCAAAGAAAATAACACGAACAAGTGATTGAATCAATAAGGACGAGTATCGAAGAATGTTACAAACGAGTATCAAAAGAATAACACGGACGAGTGTTTCAATCAATACGGACGAGTAATGAATAAAGCTTCGGACGAGTATCAAAAGAATTAGCACGTACGAGTGTTTGAATCCATACGGACGAGTATTTAAGAAAGATACAAACGAGTATCAAAAGAATAACACGTACGAGTGTTTGAATCAATACGGACGAGTATTGAAGAAAGATTCGGACGAGTATCAAAATGATTAACACGTACGAGTGTTTGAATCAATACGGACGAGTAATGAAGAAAGATACAGATGAGTATCAAAAGCAAATAACACGGACGGGTGGTTGAATCAATACAGACAAGTATTGAAGAATGATACGGAAGAGTATCAAAGAAAATAACACGGTCGACTGTTTGAATCAATACGGACGAGTATTGAAGAAAGATACAGACGAGTATTAAAAGAATTAACACGGACGAGTGTTTGAATCAATACGGACAAGTATAAAAGAAATATACGGACGAGTATCAAAGAAAATAACACGGACGAGTGTTTGAATCAATACGGATGAGTATTGAAGAAAGATATGGACGAATATCAAAAGCAAATAACACGGACGGGTGGTTGAGTCAATACGGACAAGTATTAAAGAAAGATACGGACCAGTATCGAAGAAAATAACACGGTCGAGTGTTTGAATCAATACGGACGAGTATTTAAGAAAGATACGGACGAGTATCAAAAGAATTAACACGAACGAGTGTTTGAGTCAATACGGACGAGTATTAAAGAAAGATACGGACGAGTATCAAAATAATTAACAAGTACGGGTGTTTGAATCAATACTGTCATACCCCAATTTTTGACCTAAGATACCACCTCATATCACGTGCATATGCATCATTTGCATCTCTAACAAATTGCATAGCTTGTGTTTGCTACTTGTGCTCAGCAGGGTTTAATTAAGAAATCACTCATCAGTACAAGTAACAACCAGTTAGGGTTTTGTTCTCCCTTCATCTCAAAAGAACCATCTTCATCAACAATCAACATTTGGTCCTCAAAGATTCATTTCAACAAGCTCAAAAGCTCTGATTCAACCAGATTAGGGTTTTGACTGAAGATAGCATATTCCTGTCTTTTGCTCTGGATTTGACCTAATGACTTGGGACATGACCTCAAGACCCCAAGTACATCATTTTGACCTAATCTATTAACTCAAGACATCTCTCACACAAGGATTGATCAACAGTGAAATTTCAAATCATTAGATTAGGGTTTTGAACTATCAGGGACTGAAATCAGGGATCACATTTGGGAAACCCTAAAAAGCTCCAGGGAATCACTCAAAGGTTTCAATCATCTTCTAATAATCCCTATGACAATATCCAATGGAAATTTTATCTCAATTCAAGATCCACAGTCATCAATTTCATCAGGTCGACAATTAGGGTTTTTGACCTAATTCATCTGAAACCACTGACTTTTTAATCAGAACATGGTGCCACAACTCAAGCTATGGTTAAATATCCTCCAATAACTCAATGTGATCCATTCATACCATTCATTTGGTGAGGATAGCTTGGTTCATTTGAAATCTCCAGAAACGCGATTCGTTTGAAAAAGTCAACTGTACAAGATCACCATTGACTTTTTGGGAATTTTGGTCAACCATGACTTTTGAAGTTTTAAATCATCAATATATGATATATAAAGTCATTTAATCAAAGAAAATCAAGAAAATCAATCAAGAATCAAAAAGTCAAAAGTTTGGAAGAGTTTTTCAATGGTTTTTCAATGGTTTTTCAATGGTTTTTTCCAAACTTTGGAAGGGAATAACTCAAAATTTCACCTACAAACTGAAAAAAACTTCCAACATGAAAGTTGTAGATTTTGATCCAATGAACAACTTTGTCACATATAAAGTTTTTCCAAAAGATCAACCATTTAAGAGATATGGAGCTTCAAAGTTGGTATCTTTTGAAAAATGCACTTAAAATCTCATTTTCTTCAAAGTTCATGGATCTTTTTCACCCATTTCCTTAAAGATATTGAAGAAACTTTCAACTAGGGTTTTGAAGTACATAACATGAGTTTTCCAAAATGTCCAAGAGCATGAAAAAATATGGAGCATAGCTATGGTTTTGAATTATGCATTTAGTGATCATTTTCACTTGAAATTTCAAGCCATTTTTGCCAAAGTTATGCACTACTCTACCAAATGATGCAAGCAATGATACACATGTGCAATAATTGGAAGATATATCTGATTTGAAGATCATAATGGAAGGAGATAAGAAGCTTAGAAGATTAACCCTGGTTAAGTCATTTTAACCATTTTGCATTTAATGCAAAGATTCCACTTTATCTCCAAATGCCAAATCACCATTCTTTGATCAACTTGCAAAGCTTGGAGTTCCGAATCCTTGGCCTATAAATAGAGGTCCAAACTTCATTCAAAATCACACCAAAACCTCACAAATCATAGGTTTTCTCTTTCTTTCTTAGAATGCAAGTTTCATAGTTTTCAAAGAGGTAGAAATCTCAACCTCCAAACCTTTGAAGTTATGGCCAAAGTGATAGTTCTAACATCTCATAAACATCATATGGGATGTGTTTGATCCACTCACACACCCCAAAAACACCTAAATCTCAGAATCACTGCCTCACTTCCATATATGCCCATAATGAACCTTATCATGCCAAAATCCACACCAGGCTAATTCTGTCCAAACTCACCTTCCAAACATCATCCATATACTTCATATGAACTATCCCAACACTCATCATCAACCTGAAACCTCAGAATCATCAAGCTCGATTCACACTTGGTCCTACTGCAGATCGGGTTCCATGGAGTGATCCAGATGAATTCAATCCATTCAAAGCATCCAGACACCTTCCATAAGGTCCATTGAAGCTATCCAGATCATCAAACAACATCTGTAACACCTCTTTTGCAGAATTCAATTTCCAGTTTGTCCGTTTTTGAAGGTAAGTGCTATGAACTTCAAACTCATACATACATGCATCATAAACTAAATATTGATATACCATCTTGTTTCTGCACCTATGAGGATCATTAACCCTCAATCAATTGCATCATAACTTGCACATACACCATTTCACGATCAAATTCAGTTCTAGGGTTCTTCATATTCATGCAAAAATTGATGATCATAGAGCAAAAATAAATGAAATTAAATGGTACCATCATGTTCCTTGTAAAAAATCGAGCAAGATAGGCTATTCACTTGATCCAAACAATTCAGTTTTGAGAATTTTCAAATTCAAATGGGATTCATGTTCTTGGCGCCATATTTTTGAAACTGAATTAGGAAACTTGATTCAAAATATAAAAAATTCAATGTCTTTGTTTATCAGACCACACGCGTGATCTAGTTGGTTATGTTTTTGAATGGTAAACACAAGGGCGTGGGTTCAAGTCCTTTAGAAAACAAAACCATATTATTTACCACTATTTTTCTTCAATTTCTTTACAACTTTAACCAATTAATTAACCAATCAAATCAATTCATTTTTTCTTCATTTTTTACACAGTACTCATTTTATATATGTATTTTATGAATATCAAAAAAAATCACAAAAAAATATTTATTTGATGTGTTTTTTATTAGGTTTAAAATGACTTGTTTTTTAATGTTTTTAATACTTTAAAAATAGTTTTTCATTTGATTTTTCAAAAACCTAATCACTTGTAAATATTTTGTGATCAAACCCTAATCACTTAGGTCTTAATTAAGCATAAAATTTGTTTTTATCTTAATTAAGTTGACTGTTGTCAAAATTCAAACTGTTTTAAAACGAAGGATCACGGTTTTTCAAAACAATAAACCATTTCTTTTTGGTTTTCTTTTCAAAAGAAACTATTGATTAAATCTTTTTGGATTGATCAATTGATTTTCAAATTCAGTGGGCCTCTCGAATATTAGAGAGTATAAGTCCCATTCCTTTTTTCTTTGTACAGTTTTTCTTTAAACAAAAAACTTCTTTCAAAACAAAACTTTCAAACAGTTTTTCAAACGACGAAACCTTGCGTCTGTTAACAAATCAATCAACCATGCTTTATAAAATAAAACACGGGCCTCTCGAATATTAGAGAGTATAAGTCCCATTCCTTTCTCTTTATACAGTTTTTCTTTAAACATAAAACTTCTTTCAAAACAAAACTTTCAAACAGTTTTTCAAACGACGAAACCTTGCGTCTGTTAACAAATCAATCAACCATGTTTTATAAAATAAAACATGGGCCTCCACATAGGTATAAGTCTCATTCCCTTACATGAAATTAGGTATTTCATTGTACATACACCTTTTTGTACATATCTCGATCAATTTGATTTTTAACCTCGAATAACAAATCAAAAATGAAGGTTTTCTTTAATCTTCCCAAAAATACCATGGGCCTCCATGTAGGTATAAGTCCCAAGCCCTTTTGTAAATACTTGTTTACATAGCTTTTGAATAAACCCAATGGGCCTCTCCCCGAGTATAAGTCCCGAGCCCTCGTGTATACAAACGGATCATCCTTACAGGTATATTTCCTTCATAAACTCCATTGTATACACACACACCTTGTCATATATAATTGTTCATACTTGTTCGTATTTGTTCATGTACTTGTTCATATTTGTTCGTACTTGTTCATATTTGTGATCGTGTTATATATACTTGTTCAACTTAGTACAACACTAGGTTCCCCATAGCCTCCTATTGGGCTTCGTGCAAAGAATCTCCCTAGTTTAGGTTAGGACATAGAGTATGGTTTCCCGGTGAAATCGCTCTAAGAGCTCAAACCAACTATACCACGCCTCCTCTTGGGCTTCGTACAAACGACTTGTCCCTCCCATAGCCTCCTCTTGGGCTTACAATGCAAGGACCCTCGATTGTCCCTCCCATAGCCTCCTCTTGGGCTTACAATGCAAGGACCCTCGGATAGCCTCCTCTTGGGCTTCGTACAAGGACCCACGGGCTTCTTATAAGCATCCCCAATATCCAAAACAAATACCCTAGGAGATTAGACATTTATCATCTCTATGATAGGAGTATCTCATCTATATCATCACAAACAATCAATCAATCAAACTTAACTTTTTTTGCCACAAGGCTGGCTAATCAATCAAACCTTTTGCCACCAGGCTGGCTGATTAATCAAAGTTTTTGCCACAAGGCTGGCTTCGTCGAAACTTTTGCCACAAGGCTGGCTGATTAATCAAAACTTTTTGTCACAAGGCTGACTTCATTGAAAGTTTTTGCCACAAGGCTGGCTAATCAAACTTGTTTTTGCCACAAGGCTGGCTAAACAAAAAAAATCTTTATCATTCTAAGCGCCATAAGTGGCACAGCCCAGGGCTTATAATGAAAAGATTTCAAACAAAAAACAAACAGATGTATGTGATGATATAGATTAGATACATCGAACATTTAGATGACATTTGTCTCTTATCCTTTGCTTCCACTAGCATAAGTGGGAACTACGATTGCTCTGACTTTCTCAACATCCCTTTGAGAATACGTAGGCACAAGGTCATATCCTTGGCGAGCAAAACTTCTCCCTCAAACCACTCAAACCTTAGCACCCGTAGACCTCGAGCTACAGATGCTCTGATTCCCTCTAAGGGATATGTATGCAGAGGATCGCGATGATCTTTGCGAGCATAATCAAACAAACACCTTAGGTCCCACCTATTTCATAACAGAACCTCCACCATAATATAGAATGAAACAAACATAACAAAGAAGCCTATAGAGTACTATAGATACGTTGGGTGCTAATACCTTCCCTTCATATAACCAACCCTCTTACCCAAGATCTCTCCCCCACTTTTAAGGTTATTGCAGCTTTTTTCCTTTTCCTACTTTGGAAATAATAAAAAGTTTGGTCGTGACAAAAACAAAGAAAAATCCTTTTTTTGAGCACTCGAGCCCAAAGAAGGCATCAGGTGTCTCATCCCACAAAAAGGACGATTTTTCCCCGCGACAGAAAAATGGCGACTTCACTAGGGACCATCTTTTTATTGTTTCCAAAGAAAGGGTTAATTCTAATTTTTATGTTTGTTATTTCATTTTTGTTACATATTTGGTTCTGTGGTTCTGTTACATCTGTGATTCTGTTACAAGTGATACATTATGGACAAATCCTAACCCGGATTAAGTACACATAAGAATTAGGTGGAGGGTATAGTCATGTATGGCATACAAGGAGTTCAGTCCTTAAAAAGCTGGCATGAGAATCCTTCCGCTCAGTGGAGGTTCCTTGTTGGTAGTATATGTTTAGCAAGTTCAGTTGCGAAGACATTATTGCTTTCATTGAACTGTAGAAGCTGAGTTGGCTGTAGAACCCATAACCCTTCCTGGCCTTATTAGGTTGTGGCGCAGAAACTATTCAGGTGAAGACTTGGATTAGTTGTCATGCGGAGAGCCACACTCAGACGAGTTTTTCTTGAGAATATTTCTAGCTCACAAGTTTAGTTGTGCAAGCCGGTAATATCCGAAAGAAAAATGTAGACTCTGACGTATCAGTAGAACATGTTGTGCAGGTGATTAACCCCTAGTACTATCCCATGTTTGGTTCTTTGACCTCATGCTCGTGACGCTGGACCTTTGAACCTATGTGTACCATGTTTGAATTACCATGTTTGTAGTACCATGTTTGCGTTACCATGTTTGCATTATCGTGTTTGCTTCACCATGTTTGTATATGTGGCATTCATGCATCCATGCATTCATACATCCATAAAAAAAAAATCCATCTTTTTCCATAAAAAACCTGATTTTTCCAAAATTTTTAAAGAATTTTCTTTGAAAACATTATAGGATTAAGTTATGGAGTGGGTAAAAAGGCATACCAAAAAGTACGGTTTCAAAGCGCCTAATGTGGAAAGATTGGAAGAATTAGCATCTTTTGTACAAGATCCTTCCGATTTTAGGAAAAGCCATGGAAAGCTTTTGCCTATCTTGAACACTCTTGTTGATGAAGGACTTCTCAAAACTCCGGTTCAGATCTATGATCCCGTCTACCGATGTTTCACCTTTCCGGACTATCAGTTGGTAACAACCTTGGAAGAATATGCCAATCTTTTGGGTATTCCTGTGTCTGACAAAATACCTTTCAATGGTTTGGAAGCCATTCCTAAGTCACCAGTCATTGCAGCAAGTGTCCACTTGAAGAAATCTGAAGTAGAGAGTAATTGGACTACCAAAGGAAACCTTCCGGGTTTGACTTCACAGTTTCTAATAAAGAAAGCCTTTGATTTCATCGAAACTGGTAGCATGATAGCTTTCGAAGCTATACTAGCCTTGCTCATCTATGGGTTGGTTCTGTTTCCCAACGTCAACGACTTTGTTGATATCAACGCCATAAAGATCTTTCTGATTGGAAATCCTGTTCCAACTCTGCTTGGTGACATGTATTTCTCTATCCATCATAGGAATCGCCAAGGCGGTGAAATCATTGTATGTTGTGCACCTCTATTGTTCAAATGGATTGTTTCACACTTACCTAAGTCTCCTATTTTCACGGAAAACCGAGAAGGTTTGCGTTGGCCTCGAAGACTTATGTCCCTTACTAATAATGATATTCATTGGTATACCTTGGCTCGCTGTGGTACATAAACCATTGATAGTTGTGGAGAGTTCGCCAACGTACCCCTCATTGGTACACAAGGAGGAATTAACTACAATCCAGTTTTAGCCCAACGAGAACTCGGGTATGCAAATTCAACTAAGCCCACTGGTCCTACAGTGGAAAGCTACTTCTATCAAGAAGGGGATGATCCTCAAAGGTTGAAAACAAGAATGGTAAGAGCTTGGTACGACGTCCGAAGAAAAGAAAAAGGTGGGGTAAGAAACTGCATTGCTACGTATGCCTATACCTGTTGGGTGAAGAAAAGAGCAAGGGAGTTTCAAATGCCTTATGATTATGAAAAACCCATGTTCCCTGTGGTATCTCAACTACTCAACATTCTCATTGACACTACGGAAGAATACCAAGAGATTTTAGCCAAGATGAGGTTAGAAAAACACGCTTGGGAAGAAAAGTTTCGTAAGACTGATGTGGAAAACATAAAGTTGAAGAAACGAGTGAAAGATCACGAAGAAACTCTTTATTATCAAGATGGATGGCTCATGAGTAAAGATGAGAAGATCCGTCGGAAAGACGCTGCAATCAGGAGATACATCAAAGAAAGCATGAAAAAGCTCGAAGGTTCAACAAGCAACGCTCCAACTCATGACGACTGGAAGAATGTTGTTGACAAACTGAGGACCGATAAGGCCGAGTTGAAAGCTTATTATGGGAAAGAAATCATGAAGCTCAAGCTGCACAACGCATTTGGTTCTTCATCTGATGAGGATGCTTAGGATTGTTTAGTTTTTGTATTTATCATTTGCTTCTGTAAGGAGCTATGCTCCAATGTTGTAACATTTCCCATTATTTCAATAAAAGAATAGTTTGTGTACAAATGTTTGCAAGGAAATAATCTTTAAAATATTTGGAAAAATAAAAAAAAAATTTTTTTTGCATACATCTGCATATCGAGTCTGTTGTATAGAGTCTCATCTTTTGGATCTTTCTCCATTAGATCGTCAAGTTGTCGCGTCTCAAAGTTTCTCGACCGCGCTCGCAATCAGATCACAGATACAATACTCGTTCAAGCAAAAGAAGAATGATGGAAAGTTCTAAACAAGAGAATATTGAGCTCCGCGGTACAGTGACCACCCTTCAGGAAAAGTTGGAAAGTCTCACTACTCTGGTTGACTCCTTAATGGCCGCACAGAATCAGCAGCCACCACCCAACAGTCAAGCAACAGTGACATCTGAGGTCACTACTCCAGTTTCTACAGTTGCATTCAGCATTCCATCTTTCTCCATGCCAGAAGGTTGGGGCACGCCTTTCAGCTTCGGTACAGGTTTCCGCCATAATGTTTCTGGGATTCCAACATCCACAACTGAAGCGCCTGTTGCACAAAGTTCATTGTTCACTCCAAGTCAGGGGGTAACTTTTTCCCAAATCACTATGGCACTCTCTCAACCCACTATGACGGTTGCTACTCATATGGTTCACACTGTTCCTTACGGAGACAATGAGATTTATCATGATCAAGGTGATAGCACAAATCAACGTAACCTCATGGGAGATCTCCAAGAACAATCCAACAAGATTCAACTGGAAGTCAAAGCTATTCGGGGAAAAGATTTGTTTGGAAAGAATGCCCAGGAGCTATGTTTGGTTCCCAGTGTACAAATACCAGCTAAATTCAAGGTCCCAGACTTTGAGAAGTACAAAGGTAGTTCTTGTCCACAAAGCCATCTCGTAATGTATGCCAGGAAGATGTCTACTTATGCAGATAATCATCAGTTGCTCATCCATTACTTTCAAGACAGTTTGACTGGTGCCGCACTGAAGTGGTACACAGGTTTGGATAACACTAATATTCGGACTTTCAATGACTTAGGCGAGGCCTTTGTCCGACAATACAAATACAATTCGGATATGGCTCCAGACAGAGATTAGCTCCGATCCATGGCTCAGAAAGATCATGAAGCTTTCAAAGAATATGCCTAACGATGGAGAGAAACTGCTGCTCAGATTAATCCACCGTTAAAAGAGAAAGAGATGACAAAGATCTTCTTGAATACTCTTGGCCCGTTTTATTGTGAACGCATGATTGCTAGTGCTCCAAGTGATTTCACCGAGATGGTAAATATGGGGATGCGTCTAGAAGAAGGAGTCTGAACCGGACGTCTAACTAAAGAAGGTGGATCTTCAAGCAGACCCAAAAAGTTCGGAAGTGGTTTCCCAAAGAAGAAAGAACAAAGTGTTGACATGGTATCCCAAGGGAGGCCAAGAGGAAACGTCAATCGTCAACAACAGGTTGCTTCTATCGCGCCAGCCGTTAATACAGCACCGAATC
The DNA here is from genome assembly GCF_029867415.1 of Vicia villosa. Lineage (NCBI taxonomy): Eukaryota > Viridiplantae > Streptophyta > Magnoliopsida > Fabales > Fabaceae > Vicia > Vicia villosa. The sequence goes on along the minus strand of NC_081183.1, from coordinate 61,971,304 downwards.
CGGGATTTACCCCGCAGTTTCAACAACAACAGCCTCGACAACAGGCTCAACAGTTTAACAGCAATCAGAATCGTGTGCAAAGAGCTCCAAAGTTCGATCCGATTCCAATGACTTACACAGATTTGTACCCTGCTTTGATTGAAAGAGGTCTTGTTCAAACTAAAAGCACCGCCACGAGTACCTGAGAAACTCCCATGGTGGTACAAAGCTGAGGTCTCACGCCATTATCATCAAGGAGCACCTGGCCATGATCTTGAGCATTTGATAGCTTTGAAATATGAAGTTCAGAGGTTGGTTAGATCTAATCTCCTCTCTTTCAGAAATTTGAATCCAAATGTGCAAGCAAATCCGCTGTCCAGTCATGGAGGGCAGGTTGTAAACATGGTGTATGGATGTCTTGGCCAATACCGAATCTATGATATCAATTTCTCAAGAGCAAATTTGGTACAAATGCACGCTACTCTCTATCAAGGGCAGAATTTTCGCCAGCATCACTACGGTTCCTGTAGCATATGTTGTGTAGATTCTCATGGATGTTCGATTGTGAGAAGAGATCTTCAAGTCTTGCTAGATAATGGTACTATTCAGATCTATTGAAATAGGAATGAAGATGAAGTTAACATGATAGGATGTTATTCGCATGAGCTTTTAGTCTCAGATATATCTCGGAAATGCCTAAAGTTAACGTCATCGTTCCTCATTTCAACATGCCTGAGCGATAGAAGTTACCTACAACAAGCCAAAGGTTCCTATTGCTCCTTTGATCATTTGTCTACCTGGACCTGTTCCTTATGACTCTGACAAGGCCGTTCCATACAACTACAATGCAATAATTATAAAGAATGGACAAGAAGTTCCTTTACCTACTCTTTCATCTTTCGTGAATATCGCCGATGCGAGTCGAGTAACAAGAAGCAGACGTGTGTACACTCCACCACCTCCAAAGCAGCCTATTGCTCGTGCAACCGGACAAAATCCTGTCAATACACCAGTGGGGAATCCTGAGGAAACTCCTGTCAGTAATACAAACACTGATATTGGCCAATCCAGTGGAACCAATGTCAATCCTGACTTTGATGAAATTTTGAAGCTTATCAAAAGAAGTGAATACAAGATCGTGGATCAGCTTATGCAGACTCCTTCAAAGATCTCAATACTTTCATTGCTGTTGAATTCAGAAGCCCATAGGGAAGCCCTGATGAGAGTCTTGGATCAAGCTTTTGTGGATCATGATGTGACAGTTGACCATTTTGATGGGATAATAGCCAACATAACAGCTTGCAACAATTTAAGCTTATGTGATGAAGAACTCCCAGAGGAGGGCAGAAATCACAATCTTGCTCTGCACATTTCTATGAACTGTCAGTCAGACTCTTTGTCTAACGTGTTGGTAGACACTGGATCTTCCTTAAATGTGATGCCAAAGACGACTCTTGCTCGTTTATCTTACCAAGGAATGCCTATGAAGTTCAGTGGTGTAGTAGTCAAAGCATTTGATGGATCGCGAAAATCTATTATCGGCAAAGTCAACCTTCCCAATACAATTGGTCCACATACATTTCAAATCACCTTCCAGGTCATGGACATTCAAGCTGCTTATAGCTGTCTGTTAGGACGACCATGGATCCATGAAGCAGGGGCAGTAACTTCTACGCTCCATCAAAAGTTAAAATTTGTAACAAATGGAAAATTGGTAACAATAAGCGGAGAACAAGCCTTGATGGTGAGCCATTTATCAAATTTCTCTTTCATTAGTGCTGATAATGTGGAAGGAACGCAGTTCCAAGGTCTCTCTTTAGAAGACGAATCTTCAAAAAAGAAAGCATCAATCTCTTCATACAAAGAGGCAGTGAAAGTAGTGAAAGATGGAACTACCACTGGTTGGGGGCAAGTTGTGATCCCTACCAAGAATGAAACCAGAGCAGGACTCGGATGTTCACCGATGTTCTCAAACTGCACCAAGGAGGATGAAACCCTTCGTCCGATCAAAGAAACATTCATTAGTGGAGGGTTCCTTAACCCGATTCCTCAAGAGGTAAATGTCCTTATCGAAGAATGTATCGAAGAAGGTCTACCTGATCCTGAAGAAGAATGGAAATGTTATCTCAATGACTCAGGATACATATCTTAGGAAGAACCATATGCACCGTTCTATCCTCCTTCAGAGAAACCCAGAGGCAAAGCCAAAACAAATAATAAAGAAACTGAGCCTATTCCTGCAGAAATTTGGGACACCTTGGGACAACCAAGTGGCAAATATGATTATATGGTGAAATATACTGCACCTGAAAGTTCAAAGATTGCGATTGAAGATATCCAACCAACTGGATGGGGAAATTCTTTTGAATATGATAGTCAACCAGAAGAGGTTTATTAGCCCTCTCAATTTTCTCAGCAGCCTGAAATTACTGAAAATTTCAACTTCAACGCATCTACCAAGATTGGTAACCCTGAAGATGGTTATTATCACATAAATGCCATTTTTGAAGATGAAGGGGAAGATGGCCCCGTAGTTGACTTGGAAAGTGTCTCTGACAATGAGTCTCTTCATCCTGAAGATTGGGAAGTACATCCTGAAAATTCTGAAGATTGTGATTCATCTTATGCTCTTTAAGAAATAGAAGAAGACTGTTTCAACTCTACAAAGAACAAGGTTGACAAACCAGGACCTTCAAATCCTGCTCGACCAGCGGTCAATGTCAATACTGAAGATAACTCTGAGGAGAATTTTCCTGAATACATAATACACAGAGGAGTTCGTTGCTATTGGAAAGCTGTCGATGTTCCGAATGTTGTTCGCCGCTCAAAGTAACCACCTCGCTGTTATTTTGACCTCTTGCCTGGCCCAAAGCAGAGAGATGTTTTATAGGGCTTTGCTTTTAAATGTTCCGCCCAAATAAATTTGTGTATAGGGCTTTATTTTAAAAGTTTCCCTCTTTGTTCTGCCCAAGACAAATGAGTTTGTGTTTAGGGCTTTGTTTCAAAAATGAATCATAAATAAAGTGTCATTTTGAATTCCCTACACTATGTGTTTTATTTTTTGCTTTTTTCTGGAAATGGTAATCCTAAAAAACCCCAAAAAAATACTTTCCAAAAAAAATCTGCATACACTCTTGCATTCATAAATTTTCTGAAATAAATATAAATCATATGTGCAGATTTACTATTGATAAACCCATTGAATGCAATAACCCTATGCCCTCTCCCAACTTTGAGTTCCCGGACGAGATCTCTCGATTACTTAAGCACGAGGAAAGAGCCATTCTGCCTCACAAAGAGCCTTTAGAAAAGATCAATTTGGGTTCTGAAGAAGACAAAAAAGAAGTGACCATTGGATCGCTGCTTGATGCTGATATCAAGAGTAAGTTGACAGACCTTCTCAAAGAATATGTTGACGTGTTTGCCTGGTCCTACCAAGACATGCCTGGATTGGATACCAATATTGTTCAGCATTACTTGCCATTGAAGCCAGAATGTCCGCCAGTTAAGCAGAAGTTGCGAAGGACTCACCCTGATATGGCTAACAAGATCAAAGTGGAAGTTCAAAAGCAACTCGATGCAGGTTTCCTTGTCACCTCCGAGTATCCTCAATGGTTGGCCAACATAGTGCCAGTTCCAAAGAAAGATGGAAAAGTCAGAATGTGTGTTGACTACCGTGACTTGAACAAGGCCAGTCCAAAAGATGACTTTCCATTACCACATATCGACATGCTGGTTTATAACACCGCTAAGTTCAACGTCTTTTCCTTTATGGACGGGTTCTCCAGTTATAATCAAATCAAAATGGCTCCTGAAGATATGGAGAAGACATCTTTCATCACCCCATGGGGTACCTTTTGCTACAAAGTGATGCCGTTTGGATTAAAAAATGCAGGCGCAACTTACCAAAGAGCAATGACTACTCTCTTTCATGACATGATGCATAAAGAAATTGAAGTTTATGTGGACGACATGATAGCCAAGTCCAGCACAGAAGAAGAACATATTGAATACCTTTTGAAGTTGTTTCAACGACTAAGGAAATATCAGCTTCGCTTGAATCCTAACAAATGTACTTTTGGGGTAGGATCTGGAAAACTCTTGGGTTTCATTGTCAGCCAAAGAGGTATTGAAGTAGATACCGACAAAGTCAGAGCTATTCAAGAGATGCCTACACCAAAAACTGAAAAGCAAGTAAGAGGATTTCTTGGACGATTGAACTATATCTCCAGATTTATCTCTCAAATGACTGCTACTTGTGGGCCAATTTTCAAGCTTCTCCGCAAAGATCAAGGGGTGGTATGGACTGAAGATTACCAGAAAGCGTTCGACAGTATCAAGGAATACCTGTTAGAACCACCAATATTGATTACTCCAGTTGAAGGAAGACCACTAATCAAGTACCTTACTGTGTTAGAAGAATCCATTGGTTGTATGCTTGGACAACAAGATGAAACTCGTAAGAAGGAGCATGCCATCTATTACCTGAGTAAGAAATTCACAAATTGTGAGTCTCGTTACTCCATGCTCGAAAAAACATGTTCTGCTTTGGCTTGGGCTTCAAAACGTCTCCGCCAGTACATGATTAACAATACTACTTGGTTAATCTCCAAAATGGATCCGATCAAGTATGTCTTTGAAAAGCCTGCATCAATAGGAAGGATTGCCCGATGGCAAATGCTGTTATCTGAGTATGACATTGAGTACCGTGCTCAAAAAGCGGTCAAAGGAAGCATTCTCGCCGATCATTTGGTGCATCAACCAATTAATGAATATCAATCTCTCAAGTTTGACTTTCCTGATGAAGATGTCATGTACTTGAAGATGAAAGATTGTGACGAACCATTACCTGAAGAAGGTCCTGATCCTGAATCAAGATGGGGCCTAATTTTTAATGGAGCAATAAACGCTTTTGGCAATGGAATTGGGGCAGTCATCATAACTCCCAAGGGTACTCATATCCCATTCTCCGCCAGATTACTATTTGATTGTACCAACAACGTCGCAGAATATGAAGCTTGTATCATGGGTCTCGAAGAAGCCATTGACTTAAGGATCAAGATCCTAGACATATATGGAGATTCAGCCCTTGTGATCAACCAAATCAAAGACAAGTGGGAAACTTACCACCCTGGTTTGATTCCTTACAGAGGTTATGCAAGACGTCTGTTGACTTTCTTCAACAAGGTTGAATTGCATCATATACCTCGAGATCAGAATCGAATGGCAGACGCCTTGGCTACTCTATCTTCCATGTTCAAAGTCAATCACTGGAACGATATGCCCAAAGTCAGAATTATGCGCCTTGAAAGGCCCGCCTATGTGTTTGCAACTGAAGCAGTCATCGATGATAAACCGTGGTTCCACGACATCAAACGCTTCCTAGAAACTCAAGAGTACCCACTTGGGGCATCAAACAAAGATAAGAAAACTCTAAGGAGGCTTTCTGACAGTTTCTTCCTAAACGGAGATGTGCTATACAAAAGAAACTTCGACATGGTTTTGCTCAGATGCGTGGATAGACTTGAAGCAGACATGTTAATGCATGAAGTGCATGAAGGGTCCTTTGGAACTCATTCAAATGGGCATGCAATGTCCAAGAAGATCTTAAGAGCAGGATACTATTGGTTGACAATGGAATCTGACTATTATAAACACGTGAAGAGATGTCACAAGTGCCAGATCTACGCAGATAAGATCCATGTGCCACCGACTCTACTCAACGTTCTCTCATCTCCATGGCCTTTCTCCATGTGGGGTATCGACATGATCGGAATGATCGAACCGAAAGCTTCAAACGGTCATCGTTTCATCTTGGTGGCGATTGATTACTTCACCAAATGGGTCGAAGCAGCATCTTACGCCAATGTTATAAGACAAGTGGTTGTGAGGTTCATCAAGAACGACATCATTTGCCGATATGGTGTTCCTAGCAAGATCATTACTGACAATGGTTCGAACTTGAACAACAAGATGATGAAAGAATTATGTGAGGAATTCAAGATTGAGCATCATAACTCTTCTCCTTACAAACCAAAAATGAATGGCGCTGTTGAAGCTGCTAACAAGAACATTAAGAAGATCGTCCAGAAAATGGTCGTCACTTACAAAGACTGGCATGAAATGCTGCCATTTGCTTTACATGGGTACCGTACCTCATTGTGTACTTCAACAGGGGCAACTCCTTTTTCTCTAGTATACGGCATGGAAGCTGTGCTCCCCGTAGAAGTTGAAATCCCATCAATGAGAGTCCTCATGGAGACTAAGTTATCAGAGGCTGAATGGTGTCAAAGAAGATACGATCAATTGAACTTAATCGAAGAAAAACGTATGACTGCTCTATGCCATGGACAGTTATACCAAGCAAGGATAAAACAAGCCTTCAACAAAAAGGTTCGACCTCATGAATTTCAAGAAGGCGACCTCGTGCTTAAAAAGATCTTGTCTTTTCAACCAGATTCTAGGGGCAAATTGTAACACCCCTTTTATACCCCAAAATAAATAAGCATATAATCAGAGAATAAGCATGCATATAATTTAAAAGGGCGTCACATCGACGTTTTCAAAAAAAACTAAAAAGCTTTAAAAAAACCGACAGCATTTATCCACAATATAGAATACACCTGGTCATTTCAAATAACACCTAAACATTTAATTACAATTCATAGAGAATATGCATTCACAGCGGAAATTACTAAAAATACTCATGTATCTCATAAAATGATTCATGTCCCATACCATGATCATATCTCAATAAGTATCTCAAAATAAAATAAACCATAATCATAATATTTGGCTTAAAAGCCTCCAGAAACAACAAGTAAACAATAAACAGATTCACAAGTCATAACATAATACATAAATAAATGAAACATGAGTTCAACACGCCTAGTCTACCCAGTGTTACATGACCAGAGCATTGACTCGCTACTTAATCATCAAACAAACTCGGAAGCTCTCCGACTAAATCTCGTACGAACTACTAATCGCCAGAACCTGCATGTCGCCAAGCGATGGCAACATTAAAACAGAAGGGTGCGAATTCGAATCATTATGAAGAAAGTATAATAAAGCACAATGATTAAATCAACAATTAAAGGAATTCGTCACACCTTATATAACCATATAAGTCATACTATCAAATATATTTCACATATTCAAGTATACAACCAAGTTCATTAATATAATACTCAAATTGATTCCATGCTATGTTTTCAAATATGCACACGAACCATCATTATCACACATTCACATATATCACCAAAATCATGTGTCCATCATCACCAAATTTAATTATCACATCTCATGCACACATAACGATCACATAATCACATAATTGCATGTATTCAAACATCACTCATTCTCAATTATCAACTAATACAAATATCGCTACAACACCAAGTGTACATAATCAATTACCAAACTCATACACATAGCATTACGTCATCAATGCACATAATCAATTGTTCACTCGTACACTTATTACATCAACATAATGCACATAATCAACTATCACATAACTCTAATGTGACTCAATGAAACATGTGACACTATGCATGTGGTACCAATGTGAAATTCTAAGTTTCACCGGCCTCCAATTCATATCTCTAGAATCTAAGCCACACTTCCGATCCGGACAAGACCAAAGTCCACCAATTGTAAACATATAGTTTACGGCTTCCGATTCACTCTAGAATTCAAGCCCGCTTGTGTTTCAAAGCAAATCCACCTGTGTTTCAAGGCACACTATGATATGAATGTATGTACAATATCACAAATATATGCAATTAAGATCATCTCTACCATCTTAACTTTCCGCATATCACAATAATTCAACTCTATGAATTATCCACCAATTGTACACAACATTCACAACACACACACACATCATTCACATATGAGAGGTCAATTAATCAATTATGATTCACACAATCCAATTAACACTAGTAACCATACTATCTCATGTTAATTCTCATTTTTTTCAATTATACATGAACACACACTTTCCACATCAAACAATTAATTATTAGAATTAATGCTATCCAACTACTCATAGAGAATCAATATTAGCACAACATCATGGCATATACATATATTTATTCTCAACATAAATGTAACACCCTTATTTATACCCCAAAATATTTAACATATAATCAGAGAATAACATGCATATAATTCAAAAGGGCGTCACATTGATGATTTTAGAAGAACTAGAAACCTAAAAAAACTGACAGCATTTATCTACACAGCACAATACTCCTGGTCATTTTAATAACACTCAAAATCAAATCACAATTTAACCTGGATATGCATTCACAGCGGAAATATATGATACTCATGTGATTTAAAATGATTCATGTCCCATACCATGATCATACATCGACTAATAGTCTCAATTCAACGTAAAGTATAATCAAAAGGTTTGGCTTATAAGCCTCTCAAAATGACATGTAAATGATAAATAAGTTCACAAGTCATAGCATAATACATACGCAAATATAACATGAGTTCAATACACCTAGTCTACCCAGTGTTACATGACCAGAGCATCGACTCACTACCTAATCTCCAATAACCAAGGAAGAACCTCTGGCTAGGTCACACGCGGCTACTAAACTCCAGAACCTGCATGTCGCCAAACGAGAGCAACATTAAAACAGAAGGGTGCGAATTCGAATCATTATGAAGAAAGTATAATAAAGCACAATGATTAAATCAACAATTAAAGGAATTCGTCACACCTTATATAACCATATAAGTCATACTATCAAATATATTTCACATATTCAAGTATACAACCAAGTTCATTAATATAATACTCAAATTGATTCCATGCTATGTTTTCAAATATGCACACGAACCATCATTATCACACATTCACATATATCACCAAAATCATGTGTCCATCATCACCAAATTTAATTATCACATCTCATGCACACATAACGATCACATAATCACATAATTGCATGTATTCAAACATCACTCATTCTAAATTATCAACTAATACAAATATCGCTACAACACCAAGTGTACATAATCAATTACCAAACTCATACACATAGCATTACGTCATCAATGCACATAATCAATTGTTCACTCGTACACTTATTACATCAACATAATGCACATAATCAACTATCACATAACTCTAATGTGACTCAATGAAACATGTGACACTATGCATGTGGTACCAATGTGAAATTCTAAGTTTCACCGGCCTCCAATTCATATCTCTAGAATCTAAGCCACACTTCCGATCCGGACAAGACCAAAGTCCACCAATTGTAAACATATAGTTTACGGCTTCCGATTCACTCTAGAATTCAAGCCCGCTTGTGTTTCAAAGCAAATCCACCTGTGTTTCAAGGCACACTATGATATGAATGTATGTACAATATCACAAATATATGCAATTAAGATCATCTCTACCATCTTAACTTTCCGCATATCACAATAATTCAACTTTATGAATTATCCACCAATTGTACACAACATTCACAACACACACACATCATTCACATATGAGAGGTCAATTAATCAATTATGATTCACACAATCCAATTAACACTAGTAACCATACTATCTCATGTTAATTCTCATTTTTTTCAATTATACATGAACACACACTTTCCACATCAAACAATTAATTATTAGAATTAATGCTATCCAACTACTCATAGAGAATCAATATTAGCACAACATCATGGCATATACATATATTTATTCTCAACATAAATGTAACACCCTTATTTATACCCCAAAATATTTAACATATAATCAGAGAATAACATGCATATAATTCAAAAGGGCGTCACATTGATGATTTTAGAAGAACTAAAAACCTAAAAAAACTGACAGCATTTATCTACACAGCACAATACTCCTGGTCATTTTAATAACACTCAAAATCAAATCACAATTTAACCTGGATATGCATTCACAGCGGAAATATATGATACTCATGTGATTTAAAATGATTCATGTCCCATACCATGATCATACATCGACTAATAGTCTCAATTCAACGTAAAGTATAATCAAAAGGTTTGGCTTATAAGCCTCTCAAAATGACATGTAAATGATAAATAAGTTCACAAGTCATAGCATAATACATACGCAAATATAACATGAGTTCAATACACCTAGTCTACCCAGTGTTACATGACCAGAGCATCGACTCACTACCTAATCTCCAATAACCAAGGAAGAACCTCTGGCTAGGTCACACGCGGCTACTAAACTCCAGAACCTGCATGTCGCCAAACGAGAGCAACATTAAAACAGAAGGGTGAGAATACGAACCATTATGAAGAAAGTATAACAGAATATAACGGTTAAATCAACACTTGAAGTAATTTGTCATACTATATAAAACAAAATAGATAATAGTAATCAACACATATTTCACATGTTATCGAATATACAACAAGCTTAAACAGTATAATATTTCAATTCTACTATTATATTCTCAAGAAGGCACACAATCATAGTTATCACATATTCACACATTTTGTCAAGTATGTATTCAACTTCACCCGTATCAACTATTCAAACTCTTACACATATCACAACTACATCAACTTCACATACTCAATTATCGCATAAATTTTAATGTGACTCAATGCAAGATATGTGACGCGATGCATGTGGTACCAAATTGTGAACCCAAGGTTTCACCGCTTTCCGATTCAATGTCTAGAATCCAAGCCATGCTTCCGATCCGGACAAGACCAAAGCCCACCAAAATGTAAACATATAGTCTACCGCTTCCGATTCACTCTAGAATCTAAGCCTCGCTTTTGTTTCAAAGCAAACCACCTTTGTTTCAAGGCACACCATGATATGAATGTATGTACAATGTTAACAAACATATGCAATTAAGATCATCTCTACCATCTTAATATTTAGCATATCACAATAATTCACCATATGAATTATCCACAATATTGTACACCACATTCTCATCACATGAACATTATTCACATATAATAATCAACACACAATTTCAATCCACCATTCCAATTAACACTAGTAATTAACATTATCGTATGCTTACTCACAATTTTGTCAATTTTATATGGTTCACTCACTTTCATATTAAACCAACAAGACATTAGTATTTTATCTTCTAGTTATTTCCAATTTTCAATTTGGACTATAATACAAATACAATCCCATTTCTATCTTTATTAGGAATATAATAGTTTACATAGAAATTATTTTCATTCAATTATGTTTATTTACTAAATTAATCTAAAACATATATGAACATACTATATATACTCCCATTTAATGATTTGTGAAGGTAGCTTACCTTTTTTAATTGAACTAATTGGCTTAGTAATAGTAGCATTTCCTATCATTAATTATATTAGTCTTCACGTTTTGTTCTTCTTTTAATTCTAGTTAGCATACATGGCTAAAGTATAGCATGGTGTTTCACATGTTGAAAATTAATGAGCTACATACAATTAGCCAAGTAAATGAATAAAAGGAAAACAATTAAATGAAACAAGCCTATTTTCTTTTTGGCCAAAAGCTAGTCAATAATGAGTGTGTTCTATCCATAAAAAAAAAGGGTGGTTCACGTTTCTCATTTGGTTCAATGGTTAATCACTGTAGCGCTTTCTACTTCATTCAATAGCATATATCATGACTCACCTTTGTTTCTTGAATAAATAACTAGCAATCAATGCCCCTTTCTAATCACTAATTATACTACTACTAAATGCTGCTACTGATAAAGCTTGGTAGGTATTCACATGTGAACTTTAGTAGGCTAGCATCATTAGCTAAGTAGCAAAATAAAAGAAAAACAATGAAAAGAAAATTTATAGATTTATTAGCCAAAAAAACTACAACATTGTCCAACAATTAATTATGGTAGTAACTCATATTGGATTTGACCCAAACATACATTAGCAGCCACTTAAATACACCAAAAAAAACAAAAGAAGAAACAGGGCACCTTTTTCTTTTGACCAAGGGAAACTACAGTATGGTTCTATCCTAATATGAACAAGATTCACGAACTCATTTTCTCATTGGCCAATGGTAGCTACACAGTAGCGTTTTCCAACATCTAATATAATAGGGAATCATGTTATAATGACCAAAAACAACACATCAACACAGCCAAGTAATTAAATAAAGGAAATAAGGGAAGTTTATACTAGGATAATATAAATTCACATTTTCTTTAGTTCGGGAAAAGCAACAGTAGCGGAATAAATTGAAACAAGGTATAGCATATCATGATGGCCAGCCAGCAACTACCGTCTGTCATCGTTGCCGGGTGATGACATCACTCGGTGTCTCTCATCAATCCCCCACTCTCATTTTCGTTTTCTAATAAAAAAAATGGACACAGGGTATTTGTTTCAATGCTCAATCTTGGTCTCAATTCCAAACTTTATACAGATCTCAAAATACTAACAGGAATTAGAACATATATTTTTTTTTTGAGATTTAACTATGAACAATTTTAAATATGTTAAACTACCAATTACCCCATTATACTAGCCCACAATGATTAGGGATTCTCCCCCTTACCTCTTCAATTTCTTCAAACCCTAGCTTTTGCTCTTCTCCTCTCTTAGCCTCTTTTTCCTCTTCCTCTTAGAAATGAATAAGTGTTAATGGTGTCTCTAACTCTTTCTAAACCCTTACTATATTATTCATATTGGGCTTAACCCACATAATTTCACTTCTAACTAAATAGGCCCAATTGATGAAATAGAGTAGTCAAATAAATAATTATGCTCCAACAAATAATATTATTACCCTTAATATTATTTTTCGATTAATCCAATTAAATCCGACTTTATCTCAAATAAATAAAATTCAATAATAATATTATTTATAATATTATTTCTCTACATACTCCACTTAAATAATTCTTCGATTAACCGAATAAATTCCAACTTCACTTAATAATCTGAACATGTTTCTCAATAACACCGACGATCCAGTTAATTATCAAACTTCGTCCGAATTAAGTAAATAAATCCTTATTTAATTTAATTAGTCAAATATTAAAATTCGGGCTGTTACAATAAACATATTCAAGCCAAAACACAATTACGGACAAATTCCCAAAATACCGTAACTTACCGATAACCGAATAATTTATCCAAGTCCAAGTATATTCCAAATAAATAGTCTTATTAAAATTAATTCAACTATTAATTTAATTAACCAATTAATAATTACACTATATTGATTTAATTCACTTTTATTTCTACTCCATTTCCAATTTCTAGCATTCTATTGCTCAAGACCATTTTTTTTATTGAAAAGAATATCGCGCTAGCTTTCTAACGCTTCGAACGGAGACTCGAACGGAGTTACGGTTCAAAAGTAATGAATTTTTAAAGTTTCTAAAAAAACAAACACCGACACCATACACTGACAACCCTAAACATGTCAGAATTACACGAAACAATTAAAATATGACTCGTAATAACTCAAAACAACTCAGACAATTTTATTAACAACTCTAACAACTCTATTGACAACTCTATCGGGATTGAAACTAACTAGTTAACCAAATAATAGAATATTTATCTCTAACTCAAAACTCCTAAAATATTATTATATTTATTAAATTATTATCAATTATACTAATAAAGTAAGGTATATATTTATATATTTATTAGCAACATCTAAACTGGATGTCAAATTGATGACACACTATACACCAGCTATCGCTACAGTATTATTATACACTAATTGTCATTCTCAACTTAACTTAAGTGTCAATATACCAGTATTACAAAAGTAAATGAACCACTACTTTAACTCATATCTCTCACCAATAATAAAACAAGGCATACAATATATATATTAGGAATGAACCGCTCCAGTACAAAATTAAGATGGTGATACAGTAACCTACCAAATCAATTACTTTCAACGCTACAGTAAGTAGCAATTGTTTTTATAAATTGAATTCTCCATAATCCCTCAATCTCACCAATATACTAATTACTAACATTAAAACATGTTTTTAACCTCAATTTCATAGATTCTCAACAAAATCTAACATTTCAAAAACCTAAAATTGAAGAACAAAATTCTTAAATCATGTTAATCTACCCATTGACTCAATCATACTAACACATAATAATAAGAATTCTCCCCCTTACCTCTTCAATTTCTTCAAGACCTAACTTTTCTCTTTATTCCTCTTTTGCTCCTCTTCTCCTCCTTTCCTCTCTTCTCTTGAAATGAACAAATTTTATGATGTCTCTAACCTTCTCTAAACCCTTACTATATTATGTCTTAATGGGCTTAAGGAAATAACACCCAATTACTTCTATTTCTAATAAATAGGCCCAATTAGATATAAATATCTAATAACTCAATTAACCCATTAAACCAAATAAAAGCAATTATACATAAAATAAATAAATTAAATTAATTATTTTATATCATAACAATTAAATAAATAATTAACACACAAATGAGCCTAATAAAATATACCCTTATTACTCAAGGGTTCATATTTCTGGTCTAATCTTAATTACTCCGAAAATTCCCAAAACGCTAAATATTAACTCATTAATATTTCTAATACTAAAAATATTAAATTTTTTTGATTAAATATTGATCCGCTATCCCGAACTAATACCGACTAAATCGTCCCAAAACGCGAAAATTCAATAAACATGATTAAATTAAGAAAATAATTATTAAAAACACCAAATAATATAATTACTAATATAATTAATAAAAATATTAATAAAAATCGGGATGTTACAACTCTCCCCCACTTAGAATATTTTCGTCCTCGAAAATTCAATCGACACAACCATTTCGACACCGAAACCACACTTACTCTCTCCCGATTCATACCAATACATAACGTTCCACATCTTCAACCACACAAGCTTCCAAGGATGCCACTACAATACTCGAATGGAATACCATGCAAACACATCGTTCTCTGGATGTCAAACTTAGCAACTATCTCCATCCGATAATCCATCCTCACTGGAATAAAAATAAGCGCATCTCGTCAACCTATCCGCAATGACCCAAATCATTTCACAATTACTCGATGTTCTCAGCAACCCGAAATAAAATCCATAGAGATACTGTCTCACTTCCACTCGAATAGGATAACTGTTGCACCAACTAAACGGTTTATGACAAGTCTAACTCAAATATACAATTATGCTGTATCCCTCTTCATACTTTACCACTAAACATTTTCCTCAAATCTTGATACATTTTAATAGCATCATAACGTATACTCAAACTATTAAGATGCCCTTCATCCAAAATTCTCTTTCTCAAATCTGAAACATCAGGAGTACAAACTCGATAATGACTCCTCATGACACTATTCTCATGAATTCGAAAGTTATTATCTTTTTCCTTGCTTCATCAATGTCATCTTGTCAACTAATTCTAAATCCAAGTTTTAACCCTCTCTAAACCCGTCAAGAATACCACAAGTAAGCTTCAACATACCAAACTTAACACACGAAGGCTTTGTCTCACAAATCAAACTCAAGTCTCTAAATTGTTCCAACACCTTTAATTCTCGAATCATTGACATAGACATATGCAATGATTTCCTACTCAATGCATCGGTTACAATTTCGCTTTTCCAGAATGGTAATTCAACCCAAAATCATAATACTTCGAAATTCCACTCGCCTTGTTTTCCTCATATTCAATTCTTGTAGTCACTACACACCTCAAATTTCGATCCAACAATAATTCCTCTTAAGTTTCAAAACAAACCCAACGGCGGATAACATCCATTCATACATCGAATAATTCCTCTCATGAACTTTAAGTTTTCCTTGAAGTATAACTACCACTTGTCGATATCTGCATCAACCCACCTCATCCCGAAATCACAAACCTAAAGAAACTCTCTTCCTTTAACCAAAGTTCACATTCGGAAAACTATGCATATAACCTCTTCTCTTTCAACATAGATACCACAATCTTTAATGTTCGGCATTTTCATCGTCACTCTTAGAATCAAAACATCATAAAAAACATTACCTCATAGAGCCTTATTTTCTTCTTACTCGACAAAACAGGCGCAACTCTATGACTATACACTCAGACAATTGAACCTCTTATCAAACAACTCCTCAAATCGAATCTTCAACTTCTCCTTAGTCGCTTTACACGCTACCAAGTTAGTAAGAGAAGTCTATCTCATCCAATACGATCTCGTCTTCTATCAACAATAGATTAAGGGTGATCAAGTCCTCAATTTGTCAATAGACAGTCGACAATCATAATGAAACATAAACCATCATTACTAAACCATAATAGTGTTCCTTCAGAACTCGCACTCGAAATCACTTAAAACACCAATACCAAAAATCTCTCTTAAAGTTTCAATTACTTGCTTCAACTCCAAACAGTTCATACCAAAATTATCATCAAATTGGTCTAGCGGAAAACAAACTGAACCAATCCCAAAATCTCTACCAAGGTGCTCAACGAATAATTCAAACACGCAAAAGAAGTTGAAACAAAACCACAACAGTTGTATCAATAACCATACTTCTATGCATAACAGATAAACCAAGATCCAATCTCACAGCACAATCCAAAGAAATGAAAGAATACGTTGAATCATCATCAATAATAAAATACGTACCTCATATTAACCTCTCTTTAGCAGTGGTCTCAGCACCAGGCAACACAAATGTTTTTCCTTTCGCTTACTCTTTCTTTGGCTTATCACATTTGGTACTAATGTGACCTTGCTCACCACAATGGTAACAAATCGCACTCGAACCAATTCTACACTTGTGTGCTTTGTGACCATCACAGGAGTCCTATCACAATCAACGGCACGATGACCTTCAATACTACATTCGAAACACTTAAGTGGAGTAGAAGTTCCTCCCCCACTTAGCTTCTTGCCAAAATCAGATTGTTCTCCCTTGTCATCATATGGTTTCCCGTTGGATTGTCCTCTTCCTCGCTTCAACTTTAGAAACCTCATTTCTTTCTTTCCACGCACATCTTCTTGAAAATAGTTTTCCAAGAATGCACCATGGAAAAGAGTCCAAGTAACTTCAATACCTTCATAATCAAATCTCTGCACGGTATTAGTCCACCAATCCTCAGCTCTTTTCGTCAGCATGTGAGTACTAAACCGTAGCTTCTATACATCAGTACAACTCATGACTTGAAAGATCTTCTCAATTTCTCTCATCCATGCTTGTGCTTTATCCGGTCCATACCCTCCTTCAAAGATTAGCAGATTGCACCTTCGGAAGTCTTTAAAAGAACGAAACTCATCCTTTCTTCCATAACCAGCACCCTCTTGTGGCGC
Organism: Vicia villosa; assembly: GCF_029867415.1. Classification (NCBI taxonomy): domain Eukaryota; kingdom Viridiplantae; phylum Streptophyta; class Magnoliopsida; order Fabales; family Fabaceae; genus Vicia; species Vicia villosa. Next base: position 61,954,005 of record NC_081183.1, on the reverse strand, counting down.
TTGTCCATTTGCACCGGTCCACCTCATCACTGCCTCAACATTAACGTCACCATTCCTTCCTGCAACCATTATCCTAAGACATCCAACAACAAAACCAGACAAAATAGTATCGATCGTGTCAGATACATAAATCTAATACAACGGGATAAAAGACATTAATAACCTTGACCAACTGGTCGACCATGCTCTGATACCACTAATGTAACACCCCTTTTATACCCCAAAATAAATAAGCATATAATCAGAGAATAAGCATGCATATAATTTAAAAGGGCGTCACATCGACGTTTTCAAAAAAAACTAAAAAGCTTTAAAAAAACCGACAGCATTTATCCACAATATAGAATACACCTGGTCATTTCAAATAACACCTAAACATTTAATTACAATTCATAGAGAATATGCATTCACAGCGGAAATTACTAAAAATACTCATGTATCTCATAAAATGATTCATGTCCCATACCATGATCATATCTCAATAAGTATCTCAAAATAAAATAAACCATAATCATAATATTTGGCTTAAAAGCCTCCCGAAACAACAAGTAAACAATAAACAGATTCACAAGTCATAACATAATACATAAACAAATGAAACATGAGTTCAACACGCCTAGTCTACCCAGTGTTACATGACCAGAGCATTGACTCGCTACTTAATCATCAAACAAACTCGGAAGCTCTCCGACTAAATCTCGTACGAACTACTAATCGCCAGAACCTGCATGTCGCCAAGCGATGGCAACATTAAAACAGAAGGGTGCGAATTCGAATCATTATGAAGAAAGTATAATAAAGCACAATGATTAAATCAACAATTAAAGGAATTCGTCACACCTTATATAACCATATAAGTCATACTATCAAATATATTTCACATATTCAAGTATACAACCAAGTTCATTAATATAATACTCAAATTGATTCAATGCTATGTTTTCAAATATGCACACGAACCATCATTATCACACATTCACATATATCACCAAAATCATGTGTCAATCATCACCAAATTTAATTATCACATCTCATGCACACATAACGATCACATAATCACATAATTGCATGTATTCAAACATCACTCATTCTCAATTATCAACTAATACAAATATCGCTACAACACCAAGTGTACATAATCAATTACCAAACTCATACACATAGCATTACGTCATCAATGCACATAATCAATTGTTCACTCGTACACTTATTACATCAACATAATGCACATAATCAACTATCACATAACTCTAATGTGACTGAATGAAACATGTGACACTATGCATATGGTACCAATGTGAAATTTTAAGTTTCACCGGCCTCCAATTCATATCTCTAGAATCTAAGCCACACTTCCGATCCGGACAAGACCAAAGTCCACCAATTGTAAACATATAGTTTACGGCTTCCGATTCACTCTAGAATCCAAGCCCGCTTGTGTTTCAAAGCAAATCCACCTGTGTTTCAATCAATACGGACGAGTATCAAAGCAAATAACTCGGACGAGTGTTTGAATCAACACAGACCAGTATTGAAGAAAGATACAGACGAGTATCTAAAGAACTAACACGTACGAGTGTTTGAATCAATACGGACGAGTATTGAAGAAAGATTCAGACGAGTATCAAACGAAGTAACACGTACGAGTGTTTGAATCAATACGGATAAGTACTGAAGAATGACACGGACGAGTATCAAAGAAAATAACACGGACGAGTGTTTGAATCATTGCGAAAGAGTGTTTTATTCAATACGGACGATTATTGAAGAAAGAAACGGACGAGTATCAAAGAAAATAACACGGACGAGTGTTGAAGAAAGATACGGACGATTTTCAAAGAAAATAACAAAGACGAGTGTCTGAATTAATACGTGCGAGTATTAAAGAAAGATACAGACGAGTATCAAAAAATTTAACACGGACGATTGTTTTAATCAATACGGACGAGTATCAAAGCAAATTACTCGGACGAGTGTTTGAATCAACACAGACCAGTATTGAAGAAAGATACAGACGAGTATCCAAAGAATTAACACGTACGATGTAACACCCCATATTTTCTAATTTTAATTTAATCGGAAATTAAATTATTATTTAGAATTATTTGGTATTTTGTTGAATTATTGGAGAATTATGGATTAAGGGCCATTGGGCCGGATGGTGAGATTAGTAGTATGGGGGTGCTAAGTGAGTAAGCCCATTACTAATTATTTTATGGTTTCATAAAATAAAGAAAATAAGGAAAAAGAGTCAGAACGTGAAAATGAGAAGTGGAAGAGAAGAGTTGAGGAACGTAAAGAGGAGCCAAAGAGGAAGAGGACCAAAGATCAAGAATTTGGCTAAGGTAAGGGGGGACTCTTCCAATTATCATCTCTTATCGTGTTATGAATAATAGGGCATGATTAGGGATATTGTTTGGGTCAATTTGATCATATGTCAGAGTTAGGTTTTGGGATAATTTTAATAGAAGTTGAATAATTGATGAATACCTCTGTGAATTCTATATAGAATTGTATGTTAATTGATGTTTGTGTTGTGGGTATTGTATCAATTGTTGTGTTGTTGTGTTCTTCCACGAACACTGAATCTGAGTTATGGGTTTCCAATAATTGGATAGAAAGTTAGGTTTTAATGTGTAAAACTGACATAGGATAATAGATTGATGAAATTGGATGAATACCATATGTTAATGTGTGAAAAGATGGTGTTTTAGACTTAAAATCGTAGCCTGTTATGAGTGAAAACGAGTGGAAAACGGACTGGTGCGAAATTGCATATTTTTGGAGGAATACTGGTGAAATGCGTATGAGAATTGGTGATACGCGTATGGGATGGGGCCATACGCGTATGGGTGTGTTCATACTCGTATGGAAATTCTCAGTGTAAAATTAGTTCTGTTGATTCGCGTATGGGATGGCTGATACGCGTATGGGTTTGGGCCATACGCGTATGGGAGGTGCCATACTCGTATGGCTTCTGTGTGTAAAAATTCAGTTTTGTGATTTTCTTCGAAAGTTCAAAGATGCGTAACTTTTGATCCGTAACTTCGTTTTTAATGCCGTTTCGAGTATGATGAACCTTATGAGATAACCTATGAGTTTAAATGATAAAATGAGGTGTAGCTTTCAATTAATTTTGAATTATGAATTTATTGCTTGATGAATGATGTATTGTACATATATATGATGAGATATGACAATACATGCTATGTTTTAAACATGAATCGTATGATGATTTTGTTTGATTGTGTAATGGAACTCATGAGATATTTCATGTGATGATATGAGTTTGATGTGAATACTTTGTTCGTTTGATGGATGATATATTGTTGACATATGTGATGAGATGTGACAATATAAGATGTGTTAAAAATATGATTATGTGATGATTGTTGAGAATTGTACAATGATGATTGATTTGTGATGAATGATGTTAATGTATATATGAACATGCTTAATAATGATGATGATGATGATGACGAAATGAGTATAGATGATGCTACTCATAGAATGGTGATGATGAAAGTATGTTATATATATGTTTGCATGCATTCATAAACATTGATGAGGGCTGAATCCTAGATGATGAGAGGATTCAGTGAAGGGCAGAATTCCCATTGTGTGGAATTTGTGCTGGCAGGGCCATATCTGGATGATGATAGATCGGTCGGTGGATGATTTCCACTGGTGATGTTTGGTCCCACATGCATAGAGTCAGTTGCATTCATATGCATGAATTTGATAACATGAATGAATGTATTTCATTGTTATGATTGGTATTGTGTGTTTTGTGTGATGATGGATTATCTGAATATAGATGGATTGGGTGAATAATATAACTATTGATGTGTTGTTATTTATAATGCAATAATATTTGTTAATTGCGAATGAGACTCACCCTTACACTATATTTTTCAGATTAAGGATAGCGGCTTCGACTCGGTGAGGATTAGCTCATGAGTCAATGTGCCGGTTAGCGTCGGGTCATGCTCTGATAGATGTAACACTGGGGGAATGCTAGTTTAGAGTTTATGATGATACTCTATTTTTGTTTAGTTTATTTGAGGATTAATACATCGATGATATGATGTAATTTGATGATGTTATTCCGCTGTGTCAACATGATATATTATGAATTATGAGTTATAATGAAATGTTCCTTAGTGAATGCATGACATATGACCGATGTTGTTTATTTTATTTATGAATTGTGACGCCCTTGTGCATGTTACTCTGATCTATTTAATTAATTGCCGCGGGGTTTAGAAGGGTGTTACATACGAGTGTTTGAATCAATACGTACGAGTATTGAAGAAAGATTCGGACGAGTATCAAAAGAAGTAACACGTACGAGTGTTTGAATCAATACAGACGAGTATTGAAGAAAGATACGGACGTGTATCCAAGAAAATAACACGAACGTGTGTTTGAATCAATACGAACGAGTATTGAAGAAAGATACGGACAAGTATCAAAGAAAATAACACGGACGAGTGTTTGTATTAATACGGGCGAGTATTAAAGAAAGATACAGACGAGTATCAAAAGATTTAACACGGACGATTGTTTTAATCATTATGGACGACTATCAAAGCAAATAACTCGGACGAGTATTTGAATCAACATAGACCAGTATTGAAGAAAGATAGAAACGACTCTCCAAAGAATTAACACATACGAGTGTTTGAATCAATACGGACGAGTATTGAAGAAAGATTCGGACGAGTATCAAAAGAAGTAACACGTATGAGTATTTGAATCAATACGGACGAGTATCAAAGAAAATAACACAGACGAGTGTTTGAATCATTGCGGACGAGTGTTTTAATCAATACGGACGATTATTGAAGAAAGAAACGGACGAGTATCAAAGAAAATAACACGGACGAGTGTTTGAAGCAATACGGACGAATATTGAAGAAAGATACGGACGAGTATAAAAAAGATAACACGGACGAGTGTTTGAATTAATACGGGCGAGTATTAAAGAAAGATACAGACGAGTATCAAAAGATTTAACACGGACGATTGTTTTAATCAATACGGACAACTATCAAAGCAAATAACTCGGACGAGTGTTTGAATCAACATAGACCAGTATTGAAGAAAGATAGAAACGAGTATCCAAAGAATTAACACGAACGAGTGTTTAAATCAATACGGACGAGTATTGAAGAAAGATTCGGACGAGTATGAAAAGAAGTAACACGTACGAGTATTTGAATCAATACGGACGAGTATCAAATAAAATAACACGGACGAGTGTTTGAATTATTGCGAACGAGTGTTTTAATCAATACAGACGATTATTGAAGAAAGAAACGGACGAGTATCAAAGAAAATAACACGGACGAGTGTTTGAATCAATACGGACGAGTATTGAAGAAAGATACGGACGAGTATCAAAGAAAATAACACGGACGAGTGTTTGAATTAATACGGGCGAGTATTAAAGAAAGATACAGACGAGTATAAAAAAATTTAACACGGACGATTGTTTTAATCAATACGGACGAGTATCAAAGCAAATAACTCGGACGAGTGTTTGAATCAACACAGACCCGTATTGAAGAAAGATACAGACGAGTATTTAAAGAACTAACACGTACGAGTGTTTGAATCAATACGGACGAGTATTGAAGAAAGATTCGGACGAGTATCAAACGAAGTAACACGTACGAGTGTTTGAATCAATACGGATAAGTACTGAAGAAAGATACGGACGAGTATCAAAGAAAATAACACGGACGAGTGTTTGAATCATTGCGGAAGAGTGTTTTAATCAATACGGACGATTATTGAAGAAAGAAACGGACGAGTATCAAAGAAAATAACACGGACGAGTGTTTGAAGCAATACGACGAATATTGGAGAAAGATACGGACGAGTATAAAAAAAAAATAACACGGACGAGTGTTTGAATTAATACGGGCGAGTATTAAAGATAGATATAGACGAGTATCAAAAGATTTAACACGGACGATTGTTTTAATAAATACGGACGACTATCAAAGCAAATAACTCGGACGAGTGTTTGAATCAACATAGACCAGTATTGAAGAAAGATAGAAACGAGTATCCAAAGAATTAACACGTACGAGTGTTTAAATCAATACGGACGAGTATTGAAGAAAGATTTGGACGAGTATCAAAAGAAGTAACACGTACGTGTATTTGAATCAATACGGACGAGTATCAAAGAAAATAACACGGACGAGTGTTTGAATCATTGCGGACGAGTGTTTTAATCAATACAGACGATTATTGAAGAAAGAAACGGACGAGTATCAAAGAAAATAACACGGACGAGTGTTTGAATCAATACGGACGAGTATTGAAGAAAGATAAGGACGAGTATTGAAGAAAGATACGGACGAGTATCAAAGAAAATAACACGGACGAGTGTTTGAATTAATACGGGCGAGTATTAAAGAAAGATACAGACGAGTATCAAAAAATTTAACACGAACGATTGTTTTAATTAATACAGACGAGTATCAAAGCAAATAACTCGGACGAGTGTTTGAATCAACACAGACCCGTATTGAAGAAAGATACAGACGAGTATCTAAAGAACTAACACGTACGAGTGTTTGAATCAATACGGACGAGTATTGAAGAAAGATTCGGACGAGTATCAAACGAAGTAACACGTACGAGTGTTTGAATCAATACGGACGAGTATCAAAGAAAATAACACGGACGAGTGTTTGAATCATTGCGGAAGAGTGTTTTAATCAATACGGACGATTATTGAAGAAAGAAACGGACGAGTATCAAAGAAAATAACACGGACGAGTGTTTGAATCAATACGGACGAGTAATGAAGAAATATTTGGACGAGTATCAAAGAAAATAACACGGACGAGTGTTTGAATTAATACGGGCGAGTACTAAAGAAAGATATAGACGAGTATCAAAAAATTTAACACGGACGATTGTTTTAATCAATACGGACGAGTATCAAAGCAAATAACTCGGACGAGTGTTTGAATCAACACAGACCCGTATTGAAGAAAGATACAGACGAGTATCTAAAGAACTAACACGTACGAGTGTTTGAATCAATACGGACGAGTATTGAAGAAAGATTTGGACGAGTATCAAACGAAGTAACACGTACGAGTGTTTGAATCAATACGGATAAGTACTGAAGAAAGATACGGACAAGTATCAAAGAAAGTAACACGGACGAGTGTCTGAATCATTGCGGAAAAGTGTTTTAATCAATACGGACGATTATTGAAGAAAGAAACGGACGAGTATCAAAGAAAATAACACGGACGGGTGTTGAAGAAAGATACGGACGATTTTCAAAGAAAATAACACAGACGATTGTTTGAATTAATACGTGCGAGTATTAAAGAAAGATACAGACGAGTATCAAAAAATTTAACACGGACGATTGTTTTAATCAATACGGACGAGTATCAAAGCTAAAAACTCGGACGAGTGTTTGAATCAACACAGACCAGTATTGAAGAAAGATACAGACGAGTATCTAAAGAACTAACACGTACGAGTGTTTGAATCAATACGGACGAGTATTGAAGAAAGATTTGGACGAGTATCAAACGAAGTAACACGTACGAGTGTTTGAATCAGTACGGATAAGTACTGGAGAAAGATACGGACGAGTATCAAAGAAAATAACACGGACGAGTGTTTGAATCATTGCGGAAGAGTGTTTTAATCAATACGGACGATTATTGAAGAAAGAAACGGACGAGTATCAAAGAAAATAACACGGACGAGTGTTTGAAGCAATACGACGAATATTGGAGAAAGATACGGACGAGTATAAAAAAAAAATAACACGGACGAGTGTTTGAATTAATACGGGCGAGTATTAAAGATAGATATAGACGAGTATCAAAAGATTTAACACGGACGATTGTTTTAATAAATACGGACGACTATCAAAGCAAATAACTCGGACGAGTGTTTGAATCAACATAGACCAGTATTGAAGAAAGATAGAAACGAGTATCCAAAGAATTAACACGTACGAGTGTTTAAATCAATACGGACGAGTATTGAAGAAAGATTTGGACGAGTATCAAAAGAAGTAACACGTACGTGTATTTGAATCAATACGGACGAGTATCAAAGAAAATAACACGGACGAGTGTTTGAATCATTGCGGACGAGTGTTTTAATCAATACAGACGATTATTGAAGAAAGAAACGGACGAGTATCAAAGAAAATAACACGGACGAGTGTTTGAATCAATACGGACGAGTATTGAAGAAAGATACGGACGAGTATTGAAGAAAGATACGGACGAGTATCAAAGAAAATAACACGGACGAGTGTTTGAATTAATACGGGCGAGTATTAAAGAAAGATACAGACGAGTATCAAAAAATTTAACACGAACGATTGTTTTAATTAATACAGACGAGTATCAAAGCAAATAACTCGGACGAGTGTTTGAATCAACACAGACCCGTATTGAAGAAAGATACAGACGAGTATCTAAAGAACTAACACGTACGAGTGTTTGAATCAATACGGACGAGTATTGAAGAAAGATTCGGACGAGTATCAAACGAAGTAACACGTACGAGTGTTTGAATCAATACGGACGAGTATCAAAGAAAATAACACGGACGAGTGTTTGAATCATTGCGGAAGAGTGTTTTAATCAATACGGACGATTATTGAAGAAAGAAACGGACGAGTATCAAAGAAAATAACACGGACGAGTGTTTGAATCAATACGGACGAGTAATGAAGAAATATTTGGACGAGTATCAAAGAAAATAACACGGACGAGTGTTTGAATTAATACGGGCGAGTACTAAAGAAAGATATAGACGAGTATCAAAAAATTTAACACGGACGATTGTTTTAATCAATACGGACGAGTATCAAAGCAAATAACTCGGACGAGTGTTTGAATCAACACAGACCCGTATTGAAGAAAGATACAGACGAGTATCTAAAGAACTAACACGTACGAGTGTTTGAATTAATACGGACGAGTATTGAAGAAAGATTTGGACGAGTATCAAACGAAGTAACACGTACGAGTGTTTGAATCAATACGGATAAGTACTGAAGAAAGATACGGACAAGTATCAAAGAAAGTAACACGGACGAGTGTCTGAATCATTGCGGAAAAGTGTTTTAATCAATACGGACGATTATTGAAGAAAGAAACGGACGAGTATCAAAGAAAATAACACGGACGAGTGTTGAAGAAAGATACGGACGATTTTCAAAGAAAATAACACAGACGATTGTTTGAATTAATACGTGCGAGTATTAAAGAAAGATACAGACGAGTATCAAAAAATTTAACACGGACGATTGTTTTAATCAATACGGACGAGTATCAAAGCTAAAAACTCGGACGAGTGTTTGAATCAACACAGACCAGTATTGAAGAAAGATACAGACGAGTATCAAAAGATTTAACACGGACGATTGTTTTAATCAATACGGACGACTATCAAAGCAAATAACTCGGACGAGTGTTTGAATCAACATAGACCAGTATTGAAGAAAGATTGAAACTAGTATCCAAAGAATTAACACGTACGAGTGTTTAAATCAATACGGACGAGTATTGAAGAAAGATTCGGACGAGTATGAAAAGAAGTAACACGTACGAGTATTTGAATCAATACGGACGAGTATCAAAGAAAATAACACGGACGAGTGTTTGAATCATTGCGGACGAGTGTTTTAATCAATACGGACGATTATTGAAGAAAGAATCGGACGAGTATCAAAGAAAACAACACGGACGAGTGTTTGAATCAATACGGACGAGTATTGAATCAAGATACGGACGAGTATCAAAGAAAATAACACGGACGAGTGTTTGAGTTAATACGGGCGAGTATTAAAGAAAGATACAGACGAGTATCAAAAAATTTAACACGGACGATTGTTTTAATCGATACGGACGGGTATCACAGCAAATAACTCGGACGAGTGTTTGAATCAACACAGACCCGTATTGAAGAAAGATACAGACGAGTATCTAAAGAACTAACACGTACGAGTGTTTGAATCAATACGGACGAGTATTGAAAAAAGATTCGGACGAGTATCAAACGAAGTAACACGTACGAGTGTTTGAATCAATACAGATAAGTACTGAAGAAAGATACGGACGAGTATCAAAGAAAATAACACGGACGAGTGTTTGAATCATTGCGGAAGAGTGTTTTATTCAACACGGACGATTATTGAAGAAAGAAACGGACGAGTATCAAAGAGAATAACACGGACGAGTGTTTGAATTAATACGGGCGAGTATTAAAGAAAAATACAGACGAGTATCAAAAGATTTAACACGGCCGATTGTTTTAATCAATACGGACGACTATCAAAGCAAATAACTCGGACGAGTGTTTGAATCAACATAGACCAGTATTGAAGAAAGATAGAAACGAGTCTCCAAAGAATTAACACGTACGAGTGTTTGAATCAATACGGACGAGTATTGAAGAAAGATTCGGACGAGTATCAAAAGAAGTAACACGTATGAGTATTTGAATCAATACGGACGAGTATCAAAGAAAATAACAAAGAAGAGTGTTTGAGTCATTGCGGACGAGTGTTTTAATCAATGCGGACGATTATTGAAGAAAGAAACGGACGAGTATCAAAGAAAATAACACGGACGAGTGTTTGAATCAATACGGACGAGTATTGAAGAAAGATGTGGACGAGTATCAAAGAAAATAACACGGACGAGTGTTTGAATTAATACGGGCGAGTATTAAAGAAAGATATAGACGAGTATCAAAAAATTTAACACAGACGATTGTTTTAATCAATACGGACGAGTATCAAAGCAATTAACTCGGACGAGTGTTTGAATCAACACAGACCAGTATTGAAGAAAGATACAGACGAGTATCTAAAGAACAAACACGTACGAGTGTTTGTATCAATACGGACGAGTATTGAAGAAAGATTTGGACGAGTATCAAACGAACTAACACGTACGAGTGTTTGAATCAATACGGATAAGTACTGAAGAAAGATACGGACGAGTATCAAAGAAAATAACATGGACGAGTGTTTGAATCATTGCGGAAGAGTGTTTTAATCAATACGGACGATTATTGAAGAAAGAAACGGACGAGTATCAAAGAAAATAACACGGACGAGTGTTTGAAGCAATACGGACGAATATTGGAGAAAGATATGGACGAGTATAAAAAAAAAATAACACGGACGAGTGTTTGAATTAATACGGGCGAGTATTAAAGAAAGATACAGACGAGTATCAAAAGATTTAACACGGACGATTGTTTTAATCAATACGGACGACTATCAAAGCAAATAACTCGGACGAGTGTTTGAATCAACATAGACCAGTATTGAAGAAAGATAGAAACGAGTATCCAAAGAATTAACACGTACGAGTGTTTAAATCAATACGGACGAGTATTGAAGAAAGATTTGGACGAGTATCAAAAGAAGTAACACGTACGTGTATTTGAATCAATACGGACGAGTATCGAAGAAAATAACACGGACGAGTGTTTGAATCATTGCGGACGAGTGTTTTAATCAATACAGACGATTATTGAAGAAAGAAACGGACGAGTATCAAAGAAAATAACACGGACGAGTGTTTGAATCAATACGGACGAGTATTGAAGAAAGATACGGACGAGTATCAAAGAAAATAACACGGACGAGTGTTTGAATTAATACGGGCGAGTATTAAAGAAAGATACAGACGAGTATCAAAAAATTTAACACGAACGATTGTTTTAATTAATACGGACGAGTATCAAAGCAAATAACTCGGACGAGTGTTTGAATCAACACAGACCCGTATTGAAGAAAGATACAGTCGAGTATCTAAAGAACTAACACGTACGAGGGTGAATTAATACGGGCGAGTATTAAAGAAAGATACAGACGAGTATCAAAAAATTTAACACGAACGAAATTAATACGGACGAGTATCAAAGCAAATAACTCGGACGAGTGTTTGAATCAACACAGACCCGTATTGAAGAAAGATACAGTCGAGTATCTAAAGAACTAACACGTACGAGGGTTTGAATCAATACGGACGAGTATTGAAGAAAGATTCGGACGAGTATCAAACGAAGTAACACGTACGAGTGTTTGAATCAATACGGACGAGTATCAAAGAAAATAACACGGACGAGTGTTTGAATCATTGCGGAAGAGTGTTTTAATCAATACGGACGATTATTGAAGAAAGAAACGGACGAGTATCAAAGAAAATAACACGGACGAGTGTTTGAATCAATACGGACGAGTAATGAAGAAAGATTTGGACGAGTATCAAAGAAAATAACACGGACGAGTGTTTGAATTAATACGGGCGAGTATTAAAGAAAGATATAGACGAGTATCAAAAAATTTAACACGGACGATTGTTTTAATCAATACGGACGAGTATCAAAGCAAATAACTCGGACGAGTGTTTGAATCAACACAGACCCGTATTGAAGAAAGATACAGACGAGTATCTAAAGAACAAACACGTACGAGTGTTTGTATCAATACGGACGAGTATTGAAGAAAGATTTGGACGAGTATCAAACGAACTAACACGTACGAGTGTTTGAATCAATACGGATAAGTACTGAAGAAAGATACGGACGAGTATCAAAGAAAATAACATGGACGAGTGTTTGAATCATTGCGGAAGAGTGTTTTAATCAATACGGACGATTATTGAAGAAAGAAACGGACGAGTATCAAAGAAAATAACACGGACGAGTGTTTGAAGCAATACGGACGAATATTGGAGAAAGATATGGACGAGTATAAAAAAAAAATAACACGGACGAGTGTTTGAATTAATACGGGCGAGTATTAAAGAAAGATACAGACGAGTATCAAAAGATTTAACACGGACGATTGTTTTAATCAATACGGACGACTATCAAAGCAAATAACTCGGACGAGTGTTTGAATCAACATAGACCAGTATTGAAGAAAGATAGAAACGAGTATCCAAAGAATTAACACGTACGAGTGTTTAAATCAATACGGACGAGTATTGAAGAAAGATTTGGACGAGTATCAAAAGAAGTAACACGTACGTGTATTTGAATCAATACGGACGAGTATCGAAGAAAATAACACGGACGAGTGTTTGAATCATTGCGGACGAGTGTTTTAATCAATACAGACGATTATTGAAGAAAGAAACGGACGAGTATCAAAGAAAATAACACGGACGAGTGTTTGAATCAATACGGACGAGTATTGAAGAAAGATACGGACGAGTATCAAAGAAAATAACACGGACGAGTGTTTGAATTAATACGGGCGAGTATTAAAGAAAGATACAGACGAGTATCAAAAAATTTAACACGAACGATTGTTTTAATTAATACGGACGAGTATCAAAGCAAATAACTCGGACGAGTGTTTGAATCAACACAGACCCGTATTGAAGAAAGATACAGTCGAGTATCTAAAGAACTAACACGTACGAGGGTTTGAATCAATACGGACGAGTATTGAAGAAAGATTCGGACGAGTATCAAACGAAGTAACACGTACGAGTGTTTGAATCAATACGGACGAGTATCAAAGAAAATAACACGGACGAGTGTTTGAATCATTGCGGAAGAGTGTTTTAATCAATACGGACGATTATTGAAGAAAGAAACGGACGAGTATCAAAGAAAATAACACGGACGAGTGTTTGAATCAATACGGACGAGTAATGAAGAAAGATTTGGACGAGTATCAAAGAAAATAACACGGACGAGTGTTTGAATTAATACGGGCGAGTATTAAAGAAAGATATAGACGAGTATCAAAAAATTTAACACGGACGATTGTTTTAATCAATACGGACGAGTATCAAAGCAAATAACTCGGACGAGTGTTTGAATCAACACAGACCCGTATTGAAGAAAGATACAGACGAGTATCTAAAGAACTAACACGTACGAGTGTTTGAATCAATACGGACGAGTATTGAAGAAAGATTTGGACGAGTATCAAACGAAGTAACACGTACGAGTGTTTGAATCAATACGGATAAGTACTGAAGAAAGATACGGACAAGTATCAAAGAAAGTAACACGGACGAGTGTCTGAATCATTGCGGAAGAGTGTTTTAATCAATACGGACGATTATTGAAGAAAGAAACGGACGAGTATCAAAGAAAATAACACGGACGAGTGTTTGAAGCAATACGGACGAGTATAAAAAAAAAATAACACGGACGAGTGTTTGAATTAATACGGGCGAGTATTAAAGAAAGATACAGACGAGTATCAAAAGATTTAACACGGACGATTGTTTTAATCAATACGGACGACTATCAAAGCAAATAACTCGGACGAGTGTTTGAATCAACATAGACCAGTATTGAAGAAAGATAGAAACGAGTATCCAAAGAATTAACACGTACGAGTGTTTAAATCAATACGGACGAGTATTGAAGAAAGATTTGGACGAGTATCAAAAGAAGTAACACGTACGTGTATTTGAATCAATACGGACGAGTATCGAAGAAAATAACACGGACGAGTGTTTGAATCATTGCGGACGAGTGTTTTAATCAATACAGACGATTATTGAAGAAAGAAACGGACGAGTATCAAAGAAAATAACACGGACGAGTGTTTGAATCAATACGGACGAGTATTGAAGAAAGATACGGACGAGTATCAAAGAAAATAACACGGACGAGTGTTTGAATTAATACGGGCGAGTATTAAAGAAAGATACAGACGAGTATCAAAAAATTTAACACGAACGATTGTTTTAATTAATACGGACGAGTATCAAAGCAAATAACTCGGACGAGTGTTTGAATCAACACAGACCCGTATTGAAGAAAGATACAGTCGAGTATCTAAAGAACTAACACGTACGAGGGTTTGAATCAATACGGACGAGTATTGAAGAAAGATTCGGACGAGTATCAAACGAAGTAACACGTACGAGTGTTTGAATCAATACGGACGAGTATCAAAGAAAATAACACGGACGAGTGTTTGAATCATTGCGGAAGAGTGTTTTAATCAATACGGACGATTATTGAAGAAAGAAACGGACGAGTATCAAAGAAAATAACACGGACGAGTGTTTGAATCAATACGGACGAGTAATGAAGAAAGATTTGGACGAGTATCAAAGAAAATAACACGGACGAGTGTTTGAATTAATACGGGCGAGTATTAAAGAAAGATATAGACGAGTATCAAAAAATTTAACACGGACGATTGTTTTAATCAATACGGACGAGTATCAAAGCAAATAACTCGGACGAGTGTTTGAATCAACACAGACCCGTATTGAAGAAAGATACAGACGAGTATCTAAAGAACTAACACGTACGAGTGTTTGAATCAATACGGACGAGTATTGAAGAAAGATTTGGACGAGTATCAAACGAAGTAACACGTACGAGTGTTTGAATCAATACGGATAAGTACTGAAGAAAGATACGGACAAGTATCAAAGAAAGTAACACGGACGAGTGTCTGAATCATTGCGGAAGAGTGTTTTAATCAATACGGACGATTATTGAAGAAAGAAACGGACGAGTATCAAAGAAAATAACACGGACGAGTGTTTGAAGCAATACGGACGAGTATAAAAAAAAAATAACACGGACGAGTGTTTGAATTAATACGGGCGAGTATTAAAGAAAGATACAGACGAGTATCAAAAGATTTAACACGGACGATTGTTTTAATCAATACGGACGACTATCAAAGCAAATAACTCGGACGAGTGTTTGAATCAACATAGACCAGTATTGAAGAAAGATAGAAACGAGTATCCAAAGAATTAACACGTACGAGTGTTTAAATCAATACGGACGAGTATTGAAGAAAGATTTGGACGAGTATCAAAAGAAGTAACACGTACGTGTATTTGAATCAATACGGACGAGTATCGAAGAAAATAACACGGACGAGTGTTTGAATCATTGCGGACGAGTGTTTTAATCAATACAGACGATTATTGAAGAAAGAAACGGACGAGTATCAAAGAAAATAACACGGACGAGTGTTTGAATCAATACGGACGAGTATTGAAGAAAGATACGGACGAGTATCAAAGAAAATAACACGGACGAGTGTTTGAATTAATACGGGCGAGTATTAAAGAAAGATACAGACGAGTATCAAAAAATTTAACACGAACGATTGTTTTAATTAATACGGACGAGTATCAAAGCAAATAACTCGGACGAGTGTTTGAATCAACACAGACCCGTATTGAAGAAAGATACAGTCGAGTATCTAAAGAACTAACACGTACGAGGGTTTGAATCAATACGGACGAGTATTGAAGAAAGATTCGGACGAGTATCAAACGAAGTAACACGTACGAGTGTTTGAATCAATACGGACGAGTATCAAAGAAAATAACACGGACGAGTGTTTGAATCATTGCGGAAGAGTGTTTTAATCAATACGGACGATTATTGAAGAAAGAAACGGACGAGTATCAAAGAAAATAACACGGACGAGTGTTTGAATCAATACGGACGAGTAATGAAGAAAGATTTGGACGAGTATCAAAGAAAATAACACGGACGAGTGTTTGAATTAATACGGGCGAGTATTAAAGAAAGATATAGACGAGTATCAAAAAATTTAACACGGACGATTGTTTTAATCAATACGGACGAGTATCAAAGCAAATAACTCGGACGAGTGTTTGAATCAACACAGACCCGTATTGAAGAAAGATACAGACGAGTATCTAAAGAACTAACACGTACGAGTGTTTGAATCAATACGGACGAGTATTGAAGAAAGATTTGGACGAGTATCAAACGAAGTAACACGTACGAGTGTTTGAATCAATACGGATAAGTACTGAAGAAAGATACGGACAAGTATCAAAGAAAGTAACACGGACGAGTGTCTGAATCATTGCGGAAGAGTGTTTTAATCAATACGGACGATTATTGAAGAAAGAAACGGACGAGTATCAAAGAAAATAACACGGACGAGTGTTTGAAGCAATACGGACGAGTATAAAAAAAAAATAACACGGACGAGTGTTTGAATTAATACGGGCGAGTATTAAAGAAAGATACAGACGAGTATCAAAAGATTTAACACGGACGATTGTTTTAATCAATACGGACGACTATCAAAGCAAATAACTCGGACGAGTGTTTGAATCAACATAGACCAGTATTGAAGAAAGATAGAAACGAGTATCCAAAGAATTAACACGTACGAGTGTTTAAATCAATACGGACGAGTATTGAAGAAAGATTTGGACGAGTATCAAAAGAAGTAACACGTACGTGTATTTGAATCAATACGGACGAGTATCGAAGAAAATAACACGGACGAGTGTTTGAATCATTGCGGACGAGTGTTTTAATCAATACAGACGATTATTGAAGAAAGAAACGGACGAGTATCAAAGAAAATAACACGGACGAGTGTTTGAATCAATACGGACGAGTATTGAAGAAAGATACGGACGAGTATCAAAGAAAATAACACGGACGAGTGTTTGAATTAATACGGGCGAGTATTAAAGAAAGATACAGACGAGTATCAAAAAATTTAACACGAACGATTGTTTTAATTAATACGGACGAGTATCAAAGCAAATAACTCGGACGAGTGTTTGAATCAACACAGACCCGTATTGAAGAAAGATACAGTCGAGTATCTAAAGAACTAACACGTACGAGGGTTTGAATCAATACGGACGAGTATTGAAGAAAGATTCGGACGAGTATCAAACGAAGTAACACGTACGAGTGTTTGAATCAATACGGACGAGTATCAAAGAAAATAACACGGACGAGTGTTTGAATCATTGCGGAAGAGTGTTTTAATCAATACGGACGATTATTGAAGAAAGAAACGGACGAGTATCAAAGAAAATAACACGGACGAGTGTTTGAATCAATACGGACGAGTAATGAAGAAAGATTTGGACGAGTATCAAAGAAAATAACACGGACGAGTGTTTGAATTAATACGGGCGAGTATTAAAGAAAGATATAGACGAGTATCAAAAAATTTAACACGGACGATTGTTTTAATCAATACGGACGAGTATCAAAGCAAATAACTCGGACGAGTGTTTGAATCAACACAGACCCGTATTGAAGAAAGATACAGACGAGTATCTAAAGAACTAACACGTACGAGTGTTTGAATCAATACGGACGAGTATTGAAGAAAGATTTGGACGAGTATCAAACGAAGTAACACGTACGAGTGTTTGAATCAATACGGATAAGTACTGAAGAAAGATACGGACAAGTATCAAAGAAAGTAACACGGACGAGTGTCTGAATCATTGCGGAAGAGTGTTTTAATCAATACGGACGATTATTGAAGAAAGAAACGGACGAGTATCAAAGAAAATAACACGGACGAGTGTTTGAAGCAATACGGACGAGTATAAAAAAAAAATAACACGGACGAGTGTTTGAATTAATACGGGCGAGTATTAAAGAAAGATACAGACGAGTATCAAAAGATTTAACACGGACGATTGTTTTAATCAATACGGACGACTATCAAAGCAAATAACTCGGACGAGTGTTTGAATCAACATAGACCAGTATTGAAGAAAGATAGAAACAAGTATCCAAAGAATTAACACGTACGAGTGTTTAAATCAATACGGACGAGTATTGAAGAAAGATTTGGACGAGTATCAAAAGAAGTAACACGTACGTGTATTTGAATCAATACGGACGAGTATCGAAGAAAATAACACGGACGAGTGTTTGAATCATTGCGGACGAGTGTTTTAATCAATACAGACGATTATTGAAGAAAGAAACGGACGAGTATCAAAGAAAATAACACGGACGAGTGTTTGAATCAATACGGACGAGTATTGAAGAAAGATACGGACGAGTATCAAAGAAAATAACACGGACGAGTGTTTGAATTAATACGGGCGAGTATTAAAGAAAGATACAGACGAGTATCAAAAAATTTAACACGAACGATTGTTTTAATTAATACGGACGAGTATCAAAGCAAATAACTCGGACGAGTGTTTGAATCAACACAGACCCGTATTGAAGAAAGATACAGTCGAGTATCTAAAGAACTAACACGTACGAGGGTTTGAATCAATACGGACGAGTATTGAAGAAAGATTCGGACGAGTATCAAACGAAGTAACACGTACGAGTGTTTGAATCAATACGGACGAGTATCAAAGAAAATAACACGGACGAGTGTTTGAATCATTGCGGAAGAGTGTTTTAATCAATACGGACGATTATTGAAGAAAGAAACGGACGAGTATCAAAGAAAATAACACGGACGAGTGTTTGAATCAATACGGACGAGTAATGAAGAAAGATTTGGACGAGTATCAAAGAAAATAACACGGACGAGTGTTTGAATTAATACGGGCGAGTATTAAAGAAAGATATAGACGAGTATCAAAAAATTTAACACGGACGATTGTTTTAATCAATACGGACGAGTATCAAAGCAAATAACTCGGACGAGTGTTTGAATCAACACAGACCCGTATTGAAGAAAGATACAGACGAGTATCTAAAGAACTAACACGTACGAGTGTTTGAATCAATACGGACGAGTATTGAAGAAAGATTTGGACGAGTATCAAACGAAGTAACACGTACGAGTGTTTGAATCAATACGGATAAGTACTGAAGAAAGATACGGACAAGTATCAAAGAAAGTAACACGGACGAGTGTCTGAATCATTGCGGAAGAGTGTTTTAATCAATACGGACGATTATTGAAGAAAGAAACGGACGAGTATCAAAGAAAATAACACGGACGAGTGTTTGAAGCAATACGGACGAGTATAAAAAAAAAATAACACGGACGAGTGTTTGAATTAATACGGGCGAGTATTAAAGAAAGATACAGACGAGTATCAAAAGATTTAACACGGACGATTGTTTTAATCAATACGGACGACTATCAAAGCAAATAACTCGGACGAGTGTTTGAATCAACATAGACCAGTATTGAAGAAAGATAGAAACAAGTATCCAAAGAATTAACACGTACGAGTGTTTAAATCAATACGGACGAGTATTGAAGAAAGATTTGGACGAGTATCAAAAGAAGTAACACGTACGTGTATTTGAATCAATACGGACGAGTATCGAAGAAAATAACACGGACGAGTGTTTGAATCATTGCGGACGAGTGTTTTAATCAATACAGACGATTATTGAAGAAAGAAACGGACGAGTATCAAAGAAAATAACACGGACGAGTGTTTGAATCAATACGGACGAGTATTGAAGAAAGATACGGACGAGTATCAAAGAAAATAACACGGACGAGTGTTTGAATTAATACGGGCGAGTATTAAAGAAAGATACAGACGAGTATCAAAAAATTTAACACGAACGATTGTTTTAATTAATACGGACGAGTATCAAAGCAAATAACTCGGACGAGTGTTTGAATCAACACAGACCCGTATTGAAGAAAGATACAGTCGAGTATCTAAAGAACTAACACGTACGAGGGTTTGAATCAATACGGACGAGTATTGAAGAAAGATTCGGACGAGTATCAAACGAAGTAACACGTACGAGTGTTTGAATCAATACGGACGAGTATCAAAGAAAATAACACGGACGAGTGTTTGAATCATTGCGGAAGAGTGTTTTAATCAATACGGACGATTATTGAAGAAAGAAACGGACGAGTATCAAAGAAAATAACACGGACGAGTGTTTGAATCAATACGGACGAGTAATGAAGAAAGATTTGGACGAGTATCAAAGAAAATAACACGGACGAGTGTTTGAATTAATACGGGCGAGTATTAAAGAAAGATATAGACGAGTATCAAAAAATTTAACACGGACGATTGTTTTAATCAATACGGACGAGTATCAAAGCAAATAACTCGGACGAGTGTTTGAATCAACACAGACCCGTATTGAAGAAAGATACAGACGAGTATCTAAAGAACTAACACGTACGAGTGTTTGAATCAATACGGACGAGTATTGAAGAAAGATTTGGACGAGTATCAAACGAAGTAACACGTACGAGTGTTTGAATCAATACGGATAAGTACTGAAGAAAGATACGGACAAGTATCAAAGAAAGTAACACGGACGAGTGTCTGAATCATTGCGGAAGAGTGTTTTAATCAATACGGACGATTATTGAAGAAAGAAACGGACGAGTATCAAAGAAAATAACACGGACGAGTGTTTGAAGCAATACGGACGAGTATAAAAAAAAAATAACACGGACGAGTGTTTGAATTAATACGGGCGAGTATTAAAGAAAGATACAGACGAGTATCAAAAGATTTAACACGGACGATTGTTTTAATCAATACGGACGACTATCAAAGCAAATAACTCGGACGAGTGTTTGAATCAACATAGACCAGTATTGAAGAAAGATAGAAACAAGTATCCAAAGAATTAACACGTACGAGTGTTTAAATCAATACGGACGAGTATTGAAGAAAGATTTGGACGAGTATCAAAAGAAGTAACACGTACGTGTATTTGAATCAATACGGACGAGTATCGAAGAAAATAACACGGACGAGTGTTTGAATCATTGCGGACGAGTGTTTTAATCAATACAGACGATTATTGAAGAAAGAAACGGACGAGTATCAAAGAAAATAACACGGACGAGTGTTTGAATCAATACGGACGAGTATTGAAGAAAGATACGGACGAGTATCAAAGAAAATAACACGGACGAGTGTTTGAATTAATACGGGCGAGTATTAAAGAAAGATACAGACGAGTATCAAAAAATTTAACACGAACGATTGTTTTAATTAATACGGACGAGTATCAAAGCAAATAACTCGGACGAGTGTTTGAATCAACACAGACCCGTATTGAAGAAAGATACAGTCGAGTATCTAAAGAACTAACACGTACGAGGGTTTGAATCAATACGGACGAGTATTGAAGAAAGATTCGGACGAGTATCAAACGAAGTAACACGTACGAGTGTTTGAATCAATACGGACGAGTATCAAAGAAAATAACACGGACGAGTGTTTGAATCATTGCGGAAGAGTGTTTTAATCAATACGGACGATTATTGAAGAAAGAAACGGACGAGTATCAAAGAAAATAACACGGACGAGTGTTTGAATCAATACGGACGAGTAATGAAGAAAGATTTGGACGAGTATCAAAGAAAATAACACGGACGAGTGTTTGAATTAATACGGGCGAGTATTAAAGAAAGATATAGACGAGTATCAAAAAATTTAACACGGACGATTGTTTTAATCAATACGGACGAGTATCAAAGCAAATAACTCGGACGAGTGTTTGAATCAACACAGACCCGTATTGAAGAAAGATACAGACGAGTATCTAAAGAACTAACACGTACGAGTGTTTGAATCAATACGGACGAGTATTGAAGAAAGATTTGGACGAGTATCAAACGAAGTAACACGTACGAGTGTTTGAATCAATACGGATAAGTACTGAAGAAAGATACGGACAAGTATCAAAGAAAGTAACACGGACGAGTGTCTGAATCATTGCGGAAGAGTGTTTTAATCAATACGGACGATTATTGAAGAAAGAAACGGACGAGTATCAAAGAAAATAACACGGACGAGTGTTTGAAGCAATACGGACGAGTATAAAAAAAAAATAACACGGACGAGTGTTTGAATTAATACGGGCGAGTATTAAAGAAAGATACAGACGAGTATCAAAAGATTTAACACGGACGATTGTTTTAATCAATACGGACGACTATCAAAGCAAATAACTCGGACGAGTGTTTGAATCAACATAGACCAGTATTGAAGAAAGATAGAAACAAGTATCCAAAGAATTAACACGTACGAGTGTTTAAATCAATACGGACGAGTATTGAAGAAAGATTTGGACGAGTATCAAAAGAAGTAACACGTACGTGTATTTGAATCAATACGGACGAGTATCGAAGAAAATAACACGGACGAGTGTTTGAATCATTGCGGACGAGTGTTTTAATCAATACAGACGATTATTGAAGAAAGAAACGGACGAGTATCAAAGAAAATAACACGGACGAGTGTTTGAATCAATACGGACGAGTATTGAAGAAAGATACGGACGAGTATCAAAGAAAATAACACGGACGAGTGTTTGAATTAATACGGGCGAGTATTAAAGAAAGATACAGACGAGTATCAAAAAATTTAACACGAACGATTGTTTTAATTAATACGGACGAGTATCAAAGCAAATAACTCGGACGAGTGTTTGAATCAACACAGACCCGTATTGAAGAAAGATACAGTCGAGTATCTAAAGAACTAACACGTACGAGGGTTTGAATCAATACGGACGAGTATTGAAGAAAGATTCGGACGAGTATCAAACGAAGTAACACGTACGAGTGTTTGAATCAATACGGACGAGTATCAAAGAAAATAACACGGACGAGTGTTTGAATCATTGCGGAAGAGTGTTTTAATCAATACGGACGATTATTGAAGAAAGAAACGGACGAGTATCAAAGAAAATAACACGGACGAGTGTTTGAATCAATACGGACGAGTAATGAAGAAAGATTTGGACGAGTATCAAAGAAAATAACACGGACGAGTGTTTGAATTAATACGGGCGAGTATTAAAGAAAGATATAGACGAGTATCAAAAAATTTAACACGGACGATTGTTTTAATCAATACGGACGAGTATCAAAGCAAATAACTCGGACGAGTGTTTGAATCAACACAGACCCGTATTGAAGAAAGATACAGACGAGTATCTAAAGAACTAACACGTACGAGTGTTTGAATCAATACGGACGAGTATTGAAGAAAGATTTGGACGAGTATCAAACGAAGTAACACGTACGAGTGTTTGAATCAATACGGATAAGTACTGAAGAAAGATACGGACAAGTATCAAAGAAAGTAACACGGACGAGTGTCTGAATCATTGCGGAAGAGTGTTTTAATCAATACGGACGATTATTGAAGAAAGAAACGGACGAGTATCAAAGAAAATAACACGGACGAGTGTTTGAAGCAATACGGACGAGTATAAAAAAAAAATAACACGGACGAGTGTTTGAATTAATACGGGCGAGTATTAAAGAAAGATACAGACGAGTATCAAAAGATTTAACACGGACGATTGTTTTAATCAATACGGACGACTATCAAAGCAAATAACTCGGACGAGTGTTTGAATCAACATAGACCAGTATTGAAGAAAGATAGAAACAAGTATCCAAAGAATTAACACGTACGAGTGTTTAAATCAATACGGACGAGTATTGAAGAAAGATTTGGACGAGTATCAAAAGAAGTAACACGTACGTGTATTTGAATCAATACGGACGAGTATCGAAGAAAATAACACGGACGAGTGTTTGAATCATTGCGGACGAGTGTTTTAATCAATACAGACGATTATTGAAGAAAGAAACGGACGAGTATCAAAGAAAATAACACGGACGAGTGTTTGAATCAATACGGACGAGTATTGAAGAAAGATACGGACGAGTATCAAAGAAAATAACACGGACGAGTGTTTGAATTAATACGGGCGAGTATTAAAGAAAGATACAGACGAGTATCAAAAAATTTAACACGAACGATTGTTTTAATTAATACGGACGAGTATCAAAGCAAATAACTCGGACGAGTGTTTGAATCAACACAGACCCGTATTGAAGAAAGATACAGTCGAGTATCTAAAGAACTAACACGTA